>NW_006408533.1:26963185-26970319 GCF_000296735.1 Chrysochloris asiatica | reverse complement strand
AAAAAAAAAAAAGAATTCTAATGAATTTCAACTCTTTCATTAGGACTCCACATCAATATACTGACCTTTAGAGACAGAACTGAATTTGAGCTAGCTGGACCTGCAATACAGACGCAGAAATAGATTGGACTGTTGTTCAATTTATACACCATTAATCAAACACTGGTGCTGACCATTTGTGGTTCATACACTGCATCTCTGATAAGCACCATGGCTCAGACAAGACCTTAAAGTGTTGTTCTTCATTTATTTGAACAATTATTCTTGATTCCTATGTATTTAAATAACTATTAATATCATAGTATGTATCAAGCAATGGTGATAAAATAGGTTAATAACTATCATGGATCATGCAACCTGGAAGGAAAACTGAAAACTATTTAAGAGCTTACAATAAAAAGTGAAGGAATTGTGACAAAGAAAAATATAAAATACTAAAAAATCACACATTTAGTATCCTTAATTATTTGTGTAAGGCAGCCATCTTCTCCCTTTGTCCAAATCCCCTTGTTATGAGATCCACCAAAGTGATATTTTCAAGGAACTACTTGAACACAGCCTTCAGTGTGGATTGCATATCAATGTAAAGAAAACAAAAATCCTCACCACTGGAGCAATAAACAACATTCTTATCAACAGAGAAAAGATTGAAGGCATCAAGGACTTCATTCTTCTTGGATCGACTATCAACACTAACGGAAGCAGCAGTCAAGAAATCAAAGGATGTATTGCATTAGGCAAATCTGCTGCACAAGACCTTTTTAAAGTGTTGAAGAGCAAAGATGTCAGCTTGAGGGCAAAGGCGCAGCTGATCCAAGCCGTGGTATTTTCCATAAACTCATATGCATGTGAATGCTGGACAGTGAATAAGGAAGACGGTAGAAGAATTGACACTGTTGAGTTATGGTGTTGGAGGAGACTATCGAAAGTGCCATGGTCTGCCAAAAGAACCAGTAGATCCATTTTGGAAGAAGTGCAGCCAGAGTGCTCCTTGAAGACCAAGATGGCCAAACTTCATCTCTCATACTTCGGACATATTGTCAGGAGGGACCAGTCACTGGAGAAGGATATCATGTTTGGTAAGGTAGAGGGTCATAAAAAAAGAGGAAGACCCCCAATGAGATGGATTGGCCAGGTGGCAGCATCGATGGACTCAAGCGTGGCAACAGTAGTGGGGTTGGCCCAGGATTAGGCAGTTTTCGTTCTGCTCTGCAAAAGGTCACTATGAGTTGGTACTGACTCACTGGCACCTAACAACAACAACAACAACTTGAACACAATATCTAGCACTCATGTTTTAACATCAAGAAAACCTCTACTTAGAGATGCTTGCATCTCTAAGGACACTGTGAACCTTGAGCTGATCTGCTTTCTTTCTTGCATGGTCAAAGCTAGATATTTACACTCTGTCTGCAGTTACCTGTGCTAATCGTAGTCCTGTCTCATCTTGTTTTCCATTTGTCTCATTTTCTTCAACTATTTATTTCTTATTCTTTATAAGCTGTGTCAAATCATTGTTAAAATGAAATGAGGTATAAATAAATAAATATATAATTTCTGAAACCCACTCTTACCCTTTGAGCATCTGGGAGTTTTGTACATATGCAAACTTTCTTACATCTTTCCCTTCCTATTCAATTAAACTAAAAGAAATATCAGAGTTTCCTTTAATGATATATATATTTTTGAAGTACCTGAGGTTATTACTCTTACTATGATCAATTAGGACAGAAAAATGGTTAGACAGTATGCATTAATCTACTCATTAATACAAGTACTTATTTATTGTGAGCCAAATTTATGCCAGACTCTGTTTTAAACACTGTGCTGGTTAAATAATACTAAAAAAAAAGAAAGAAAAGTAGAAAATCCCAGCTTTCATAGAGATTGAATCCAAGAAAAATAAACAAACAAACAATAAATACTTGTTATCTTCAGACATGAGAAGTATGAGGAAAATTGTACAAGAAAGGATGCTATAGGTAGAGAGGGCATTCTTTGTTAAAAGAAGGGCAGAAAAGAATCCCTGTCTAAAGACTGTGAGAAAATGGAGAGCTATCCAGAGATTGCAAATAACCTAATATAGAAGGTATTCTAACAAGTTTGAGAAATACTGAGAGACCAGTGGGTCGTTAGTGGAATGATGAATGTTAACAGAAAATGAGGTCAGAGAGGTAAAGATTTTTCAGTCTGTCTTATGGAGCAAGGGTGGTAACAGAGTAAGGATTTTAAAAAATTATTTGCAATAAGACACAAAAGCAGTGATGGTGGTTTAGGTAAGAAAGGCGACAGTGGAGGTAATTTTAAATATTCAGATATAAGAGACATTTAGATATCCTATCTAGACCTTGATCCTATCTGAATGTCTCCTATATCGAGAGATTTTGCTAATAGATTTGATGATGATTGTGAGCAGCCTAATTTCCAGTCTATGAAGAAGAAACAGGCAAGAACTAGTTAAACAAGATCATAGTGGATAAACACAAGCCAAACAAGGGTGGACCCTGAACACAGAGATTAAAAATTTGGATTAAAGTCAGGAATGAAGAGGGAGAAAGTGAAGAATGGGTTAAGACCACAGAAATGGAGAAAAGCAATCACACACAGGGTCAGTGTTGTTGTTGTTGTTAAATGTCGTGGATTGGCGCCAAATCATAATGAACTTATGTACACTAGAACAAAACATGACCCAATCCCACCCCATCTTCACCAGTATTGTTATGTTTGAACCTGTGTCGGTCCATCTTGTTTAGGGTCTTCCTCCTTTTTGTTGACCTTGCACTTATTCAAGTATGATGTCTTTCTACAGGGAATGGTCCTTCCTGACAACACGACCAAAGTACCAAAGACCGCATCTTGCCATTGTCACTTCCAAAGGACAAATCTGGCCACCCTTCTTCCAAAATAGATTTTCTCATTCTTCTAGAAATCCATGGTATATTCAACATCCTTTACCAATACCATAAGTCACATGCATCAATTCTCCGTCTGTTTCCCTTATTCAATGTCCAGTTGTCACATGCTATGTTGTAGCTCTTGTTAGATGTCGTCAGTCAATTTTGACTCTTAGTGACGCTGTATACAGTTTCTGAGGCTATAGCTCTTCACAGGGGCAGAAAGTTTCACCTTTCTCCCTCAAAGCACCTGGTAGGTTTGAACTGCCAGCTTTTTGGATAATAGTCTAGTGCTTATCCTACAGTATGAGTAGTTTGAAAGACTATGTCACACCTGAGCCCTCAAGTGGATATTGTTGCTCTTTAACATTTTAGAGAGGTCTTTTGTTTTCGTTTCTTTAAACTTTAAAAAAAAAAAAAAAAGGGGAACATTTTACTATGAATTGAGTAAGGACTACAGAAATTATCATCAGTTTTGTATTCAACACATCATATACTTTGCTTCATTACAATGATTGCAATCTCCACCATGTACCATCAGTTAACAGTAGTTACCTCTGTTCACTTTAACTCTTGCATTTCTCCCTGTGACTCTTAGTATTTTCATCTTTCCATTGTTAACCTCCGTATTGTTGTATATTGTCTGCACAGTCAACCATGTTAGCATGTGTCTATTCCCTAACCTGTGTATAATAACCCCTTCCTTCTCCCCCCATAACCATCTTAGAATGTTTCTTTTATCGAGAAAACCTTTTCTTAACTTTTTACAACAGTGGTCTCATATAATATTTGTCCTTTTGTGATGAACAGGAAGAGGGAATGACAAAGTAGCAGCATCAATGGCTCAAGCGTGACAACAATTGTGAGGTTGGCCCAGGACTGGGCAGTGTTTTGTTCTGTTGTGCATAG
The DNA here is from genome assembly GCF_000296735.1 of Chrysochloris asiatica. Classification (NCBI taxonomy): domain Eukaryota; kingdom Metazoa; phylum Chordata; class Mammalia; order Afrosoricida; family Chrysochloridae; genus Chrysochloris; species Chrysochloris asiatica. Next base: position 26,966,516 of record NW_006408533.1, on the reverse strand, counting down.
GGTCACTGTGAGTTGGTATCAACTCGATGGCACCTAACAGCTATTTTACTCAGCATCATGTCTTCCCAATTCATCCATATTGTGAGGTGTTTTACAGATTCATCACTATTCTTCAACATTGCATAGTATCCCATTGTATATATGTACCATCATTTGTTTAACCACTCTTCTGTTGATGGGTCTCCATCTATTTACTGTAGTCAATAATACTGCAATTAACATGGATGGACATATATATTTTCTTCTCGTCTTGCTATTTCTTGAGACCATAAACCAAGTAGAAGGATGGCTGGGTCATACAGTACTTCTGTTTCCAACTTGTTGGGAAAACACCATACTGTTTTCCACAGTGGCTGCATCATTTTACAGTTCTACCAGCAGTGTACGAGGGTCAGCCTATCCATACCCTTGTCAGCATTTGTTACGTTTTATTTATTTATTTATTTTAAATTTTGCTATTAATGCTATTATTGTTGTTGTTGTTAAGTGCCATTGAGTTGGTTCTGACCCATAGTGACCATGTATATGGCTTCTGAGGAGCAGCTGGTGAGCTTGAACCACCGACCTTGCAGTTCAAACAGCTTTGCAGTCTAACACATTAACCCACAGCACCACACCAGGACTCCATTAATGATTCAGTACAATGATATTAATTTTTTGCTTTGATTAGCATTTCTGTACTGGCCAATGATCATGAGCATTTCCTCATATGTTTGTTGGCCACATGCCTGAATGTCTGCTTTCTTGAAGTGTCTGTTCATATTCTTTGCCTATTTTTAACTGGGTTTGTCTTCTTCTTATTGAGGCATTGAAGTGTTCTATAAATTTTAGAAAGTAGCCCTTTGTCTTATATGTCATTGTCAAAACTTTTGGCTTCTCTCATAACATTTATGGTGAAATCTTTGGATGTACTTAAGTGTCAGATTTTTAGGATAGCTTAGTCATATATTTTGTTTTCTGTTTGTGTGTTTTCAATTATATTTAATAGTGTATTTATGCCACTTATCAGAACCTGAAGTTTGTTCCAATTTTTTCATTAATGATCTGTGTAGTTCTAGGTTTTATAATCAAGTCTGTACTCAAAACTGAGATCATTTTTGTATGTGGTGTGAGATATGGGTCTTGTTTCATTTTTCTGCAAATGAATTTCTAGTTTTGCCAGCACCATTTGTTGCAGAGAATATGTATTCCCCATTTAATACATTTTGAGCCTTTATTGAATATCATCTGACCATAGGTAGATGGATTTACTTTTGAGTTCTCAATTTTGCTCCATCCATGTGTGCTTTGGTGTATTTTGACGACTATGGCTGTTTTGAGATCAGGAAGTGAGAGACCTCCTACTTTGTTCTTTTTTCTTTCTTTCTTTTTTTAAATAAAACTTTCCTTATCTGAGGTCTTTTTCCTTCCATAAAAAGTTCATGATGAGTTTTTTCCTTCTTTTTAAAGAACGATTATGGAATATGGATTGGGACTGCATTTTATCTACAGAATGCTTTGAGTATTGTTAACATTTTCACAATGCTAAGTCTTCCTGTCCACAAGCATTGTATATTCTTACATTTCTGTAGGTCTTTTTTGGTTTCTAATAGCAGTGTTTTGTAGTTTTCTTTATATAAGTCTTCTGTTTCTCTGGTTAGATTTATTCCCAGGTATTACATCTTTTGGGTGGTTATTTAAATAGTATTGTTTTTCTTATTTCCTTTTCAGAATTGAATTTATTAGTATAAAGGAATCCAATGGATTTTTATATGTTGATATTGTACCCAGCCACTTTGCCATATCTATCAATGAGTTCCAATACTTTTCCTGTTGAGCCTTTTGGATTTTCTAAGTCTAGGATCATGTTACCTGTAAAAAGAGAAAGCTTTACTCCTTTGACAACTTGGATTCCTTTAATTTCTCTTTCTTGTTTTATAGCTCAGGTTACACCTTCAGAACAATATTGCATAAGAGTGGTGATAAAGGGCACTCTCTTAGGCAGAGTTTTCTAAAGAAGCAAAACCAGTGAAACATGTATGTTCATACATAAAGAGAGGTCTATTATCTTACAAATGTTGAGTCCCATGTCTGAGTGGAAGGGAGAAAGAGAGAGCCCTCCCTTGTGTCCATTTTATTGGGAGCACATCACACCCTCAAGGAAGGATCCCTTCAATTGATTGGCTGTTCATAGCCACTCATCATAGAGCTAACTATGCATGTATTAGGTTTCATTACCATGGGAATAAGCACATTCCAATGGCTAAACCTCTAGAAATTCTGGCCTCGTCAAGCTGACACAAAACCTTAACCATTACAGTCACCCTTGTCTGTTTCCTGTTCACATGGAGAATGGCTTCAGTTTCTCATTGTTGAGAGGTATGTTGGCGATTGGTTTTGTCTATATGCCCTTAATTATAATGATAAAATTATCTTCTATTCCTATTTTGTTGAGTGTTTTTAACAGAAATGGGTTTTAGATTTTGCTAAATGTTTTTTTTTTCTGCTTCAAATGATCTGATGGTGTGATTTTTTTTCTCCCTTTGCTTTATTTGTGTGGTTGATTATGCAGATTTTTATTTTAATGTTGAACCATCCCTGCATGCTTGGCATGATCTCCACTTGGTCATGATATATTATTTTTTGATATATTGTTGGATTATATTGACTAGGATTTTGTTGAGAATTTTTGCATGTAAGTTGTTGTTGTTTAGTGTCATCAAGTCAATTCCAACTCATAGGGACCCTATATAGGGTTTCCGAGGAGCAGCTGGTGAGCTTGAACTGCCGACCTTGCAGTTCAAATGTATTTGCTGTTGGGTGCATTAACCCACAGCACCACATTAGTCTATAATTTCATTTTTCAATGATATATTTGCCTGGTTTTGGTATCAGAGTTATGCTTGCTTCATAGCATGTATTTGGTCATTTCCATCCTTTTCCATATTCTGGAGTAGTTAGATTATTATTTGTGCCACTGTTTCTCTGAATGTTTGATAGAACTCACCTTTAAAGCCATATGTGTCTGGACATTTTTAGATGGTTGTTTTTTAATAATTTGATCCATTGCTTTTCTTGCTATAGGTAAGTTCCAGTTTTCTACTTCAGTCTGTGATAGTTCAGATAGATTTTGTCTTTCTCGAAATTTGTCCATTATTTTTAGGTTCTCATATTTGTTGGAGTGCAATTCTTCATTATTAACCATTTTATTTCTTTTTGTTTTTTTGTGACGTCACCTATACCATTTCTTATTCGTGTTATTTATATTTTCTTCTTTTCTTTTGCTAGATTTGCCAATTTTATTAGTCCTTTCAGACAACCAACTTATTGTCTGTTGATTTTTTTTTTTTTT
>NW_006408533.1:26960246-26962110 GCF_000296735.1 Chrysochloris asiatica | reverse complement strand
ATATTCATTTCTGTTTTGTTAATGTTTACTAAATCTTTCTGATTCTCCTCCATTATATTTTGATGTGTATAATAATTTTCTTTGAGTTTCCATTGTAATTTATTACCTTTTAGCCATTAAAACTGTTTTATCTTGAAACTACTTAAATTCATCACCATATTACAACACGCAGGTAAGAATTTCAAAAATCTGTTTCTATATTATTTCTTCTTCTTGCTTTGTAGTTGATTTCATTATAAATTGATATCTCTGGTTTTCTGTTTTCAGTCTTATGTAATGTGTGGGGTAATGTGCTGGACTGCAAAGTCGGTTTGAACTGCAAGGTCAGTGGTGCAAGCTCACCAGCCGCTCCTTGGAAACCATATACAGGGTCATAATGTGCCAGAACCAATGCTATGGCACTTAAGAGCATATCAGGATTGAATTCTGAGTGGTATTGTCATGGATAGTAATCTCAGGATGTTGTCTGTTGTTACTTCTCAGTCCAAAAACACCCCTTAGTATTTCTTGCAAATTTGGTCTGGTTATTACAAAATTCCTTAATTTCTGTTTATCTGGAAACGTCCTAATTTTGTTGTGATATTCTGAGGGACAGCTTTTCTGGGTATATGTTTCTTGGTTGGAAACTTTTTTTCTTTCAGAGTTTAGTGTATGACATCCCACTGCCTTCTTACCTGCATTGTTTTTGCTGAGAAATCAGAGCTTAGTCTAATTTGTTCTCCTTTGTAGGTAAGTTTTCATTTTTCCCAAGCAGCTCTCAGGATTCTTTCCTATCTTTGGTTTTGGAAAGATTGATTGAGATATACTTTGTTGATTTTCTTTTGAGAAGTACCCAGTTTGGCATTCATTCAGCTTCTTGTATGCTTATCTTCTCATTTTTCATGTTTGGGGAGTTTTTTTAAACAACAATTCCACAAGTTTCCCTGTTTCTCTTCCTTTCCTTGAATTCCAATAATCCATAAATTATTATTCTTCATGATATTCCACATAACTAACTATTAGGCTTTCTTCAGATATCTTCATTCTTTTTTCTGATTATTATTGTAAAAGTCTAGGACTGAGAGATTTGTCTTCAAGCTCACTAATTTGGGATTTCATTGCTTTGAATCTACTCCTTTGACATTTCAATGCATTGTCGCTTTTGAAATTTTAGTATTAATCTTATGAATTTCTAATTGTAGATTTTGTATTGTTTCAAAATTTTTATTTGTTTTGTTGGTTTGTTCTTGTAGTGTTTTCCTGAATTAGTTTAAAGATTTTCTTTGTTCTCTCTCTCTCTCTTTTTTTTTTTTTGCCTTGTTCTTTCTGTCAATCCTTTGAAGGTATCTAAGTATCATTCTTTTGAATTCTTTTCAGATAGTTTTTCTTCCTCAGAAACATTTTACCTTACCTCTTCTTCCTCAGAAACATTTTCTGTCTCTGCATCTTGGTTATTTGCTTGAGCCATTCTTTTATTTCTTAGTGTTATCTAAAATTGTCTATTGTCTCTGGGACATTGTGGCACTGTTGGCATTGTATGTAATTAAAGACTATATGTTGATATGTTCCTAGGCTTTCACCAGCTGTCTTTTGTGTGTGTAGTTAGAAATGGAAATGTGTGTATATTTCTCTGTTTTCCATTTGTGCATCTCAGTTTAGGGTGGGTTTGGCTGGTGTTGGGTGGTGTCTACTGATCAGATGGCATTAAAGCTGGTATCGGCTCTTGCCCAGTGGGTAGAACTGTAGAGTTTACAGTTGTGGCTAGGCTGTATGAGCATGGTTGCTGCCTCCTTTCAGTTGAAAAAAGGAGAACTCCATTCCAGAAACAAAACCAAGAAAACAAAACAGAATTAACAAACAAGCAACCAACAATGAAAAGAAAAAA
>NW_006408533.1:26956624-26959176 GCF_000296735.1 Chrysochloris asiatica | reverse complement strand
ACAGTTTGGCTGGCCATTCAGTAGTCAGTCTCCCTCTCTCACCATTCCTGCTCAGCTTCTTCTCCTAGCAATTACTCAATTCACTTCTCTAACCAATCCTCTGAATTTCAGGGTTGCAGGATTTTCATTTGTGTATATTTCATTTGGTCTCTCATATCTTTGTTGTAGATAGTCCGTGTAGTATATCTGCCTACTCTGCAATCTTGCCTGAAGTGCAGTCCACTCAATCCTTTAATTTCTTGATTGCTGTTTCTATGAATGTTGATTGTGGATCCAAATAAAATGAAGTCTTTGACAATTTCAATCTTTTCTCAATTTCTCATGATGTTATTTATTGGTCCAGGTGTGATTATTTTCATTTTCTTTACATTGAGGTGCAATCCAAACTGAAGGCTGTAGTCTTTGATCTTCATCATCTTTATTAAAAGTCTATCCCCACAGTTCTGGCCTTGGTCTTGCATTGTTCACAAAACTGATTTATAAAGAGTTCCTTGAATAACACCTGAGAAAATAACTATCACTAGTATTGTTGTCAAGCGCAGTCTATTTAGTGCTGACTTACAATGGCCATGAATAGGGTTTCTAAGGCTGCAAATTTTTGTGGGAGCAGAAAATCACTTCTTTCTCCCTCAAAGCAGTTGGTGGACTCTATGATTCTTTGTCCAGTACTTATCCTACAGAGTTACTGTGTTCCTTTAAATGTATTTCAGGATTGACTCTCTTAAAGTTAATTTTCCTCTGAAGTTAATTTGGTCACAGTAACAATTTTGTTTAGTTTTTCTTTTTACTGTATACTTGTGTGTTTTTTCATAAATGATATTATGTTTTCATTAAGTGTTTGCTCTGAATTTCCCACTACAGTAGATATTCTTAAGCAGTCGTAAACATTGGCTGTGCTTCTCCCTCCCTCCTGAAATGTTGTTCCCTCTACACTGGCCACATTCAAGGTTGCTTTTTGTTATCCAACAGAGATGGAACACATATAGGATTATGTTACAGTCTTGATCTCCAGGGTTTCAAACATTATTTCATTGATAACTGCTTATTATCTTATAATTTGACATTTAGATAACAACGTTATTGATCTGGAGTCTATTTATTTTATTTAAAAAATCATTAATAAAGACCTCATTTATTTTATCATATAAAAAAGACGTTCATTTTCTCCTGAGAATTTATGTCTGAATTCTAAGTTTTTGTATTATAGATGTCTGTATATCAACAAACAAATTTTAGACATGAAAAATCACACCTAGGCACTGGAAGAAATTAATTTGCCTGTAAGACTTAAGTTTAATATTTCAAACTTATTTAAATAACAACAACAAAAGAAACTACTGAGATTCTAATTTTCTTCCTATAATAAAAGGATATTGGTGATAAATAATCCTTTATATAATTATTCACTATTTTATAAACTACATTTCTCTTATGCAGCTAAATGGAAATATAAAAAATAGCTTAAAACATTTAAAATACAGAATGACAATTGTCTCTGTAGTTGTTGTTAATTGTGGTAACGTTGGTCCTGACTAATACAGTCCCTGTGCACTACAGAACTAAACACTGCCTGACCTGAACCATCTTCACAGTTATTCTGTTTGACCGTATTGTGATATCACTGTGCCAATCCACCTCTTTGGGGGCTTTCCTCTCTTTTGCATACCGTCCACTTTACCAAGCATTATGTCCGCCTCCAGGAACTGCTGCCTTCTGATAACATGTCTGAAGTATAACAGACAAAGTCTCACCATCCTGATTTCTAAGGAACATCGGGCTGTACTTCTTCAACACATATTTTTTTTGTTGTTGTTGTTGTTCTGCCAGTCCATGGAACTTTTAATATTCTTGTCCAACACCATAATTCAAATGCATCAATTTTTCTGCCGTGTTCCTTATATGATTGTCCAACTTTTACATGCATATGAAGTGACTGAAAATGCTATAGCTTGGATAAGGTTCACCTTAGTCTCACACCGACATCTTTGCTCTTGAATACTTTGAAAAAGTCTTATGCAGTAGATTTTACTAATGCAATACATTGATTTCCTGACTTCTACTTACATGAATGTTGATTGTGGATTCAAGCAAAATGATGTCTCTGACAATTTCAATATTTTCTCCATTTATCATAATGCAATTCATACTGAAGGCTGTAGTCTTTGATCTACGTCAGTAAGTATTTTAAGTCCTCTTTACTTTCAGTCTGTGAGGTTATATCATCTGCATCTCACAGGTTTTTAATGAGGCTTCATCCAATCCTGATGCCACATTCTTCTTCATATAATCCATTTTCTCAGATCATTTACTAAACATACAGATTGTTAGTAGTTACTAAAGCCTACTTATAGAAGTAGGGAAGTGAGCAAAGTTCATGATGAAACTTTTTTTTAGTGTTTTATTGTGAATTATATGATAGTTTACATGGAAGAACATTAGTTTTACATTCATTCTATCGTACATCATATCATTGCCATGGTTGCAATCCCCTTTATGCATCATCAACCAACCAAAGGGTGTACCCTGCAAGCCTGCCCCATACACTATCCCCC
>NW_006408533.1:26930277-26955372 GCF_000296735.1 Chrysochloris asiatica | reverse complement strand
TATAATGCAAGGAAAACCAAGATTCAAAAGACAGCCAAGCATCTTAACATTATTCCCCCTTTTCCCCCATCCCAACCATGTCTCAATCTCTGTATCTCAGAGCCCTATTGTTCCAAGGTTGTGCATACATCATTCTTTACCTCTGTCCCACTTAGCCCATTCAAACATGCTGAATTGTTCTCCCATCTGCTTTGTTCTTCCATTCCTCTCTCCCTTCTTGCACATTGCCCCCCTCCTCAGCACCCAAACATTGTTGTGTCTAATCTCTGCCCTGTGCCCCACCTTTCCCTCCCTCCCCTCACTCACCCCCAACTTCCCAGCAATTAACAAAGAATTTCCCCCAGCCCCCTTTAGTATGGGTTCTTTTTCTTAGTCTTTTACAGTAGTGGTCCTATGCAGTATTTCTCTTTTTGTGACTAATTTCATTCAACATAATGTCCTCAAGTTTCATTCATGTTATGCGGTGGCTTGCCGCTTCCTTGTTATTCTTCAAGTTAGCATAACATTCCACTGTGTGTATGTACCACAATTTGTTTATCCATTCTTCCGTTGATGGGCACTTTGGTTGTCTCCATCTTTTTGCTTTTGTAAATAGTGCTGCTAAGAACATTGGTGTGCATATATCTTCTTGTGTTGTGGCTCATTTTTCTTGTGGGTAAATACCAAGTAGAGGAATTGCTGGATCATATGGTATTTCTATTTTCAACCTTCTGAGGAAACGCCATATTGTTTTCCAGAGAAGTTGGACCATTTTGCAGTCCCACCAGCAATGCAGGAGTGTCCCAGTCTCTCCACATCCCCGCCCCATTTATTGTCTTCTACATTTTTCATCTTTGCTGTTATTGTTGGTGTGAGATGATATCTCATTGTTGTTTTGATTTGCATCTCTCTAATTGTTAGTGTATTGTGAACATTTCTTCATATGTTTGTTGGCTGCCCGGATCTCTTCCTTAGTGAATTGTTTGCTCATGTCCTGGATATTTTAGAAATGAGTCCCTTGTCTGATGTGTCATTGCAAAAGATTTTTTCCCATTCTTTGGTTTCCATTTTTACTCTTCTGGTGAAGTTTCTTGATGCACATAAGTTTTTAATTTTTAGTATGTCCCACTCATCTATTTTATCTACTTTTGTTTGTGTGGTTTTCAAAATGTTTTGTAGTCCATGTATTCCCAGAATTAATGCCCTCACATTTGTCCCGAGTTTTTCATTGATGGCCTTCATAATTCTGGGATTCACATTTAGGGCCTTAATCCTTATTGAGTTGGTTTTTGTATAAGGTGTGAGGTGAAGGTCTTGTTTCAGTCTTTTGCATATCATTTTCCAGTTCTGCCAGCACCATCTGTTGAAGAGACTCTCACCTCCCCATGCAATATATTTAGGTGTTTTGTCAAAAATCAGTTGGCTGTATGTAGATGCGTTAATTTCTGGATTCTTGATTCTGTTCCATTGATCTATGTACCTTTCATTGTACCAGTACCAAGCTGCTTTGAGCACTGTAGCTGTGTAGTAAATTTTGAAGTCGGGAAGTGACAGGCCTCCAACCTTATTCTTCTTCTTAAGCAGTGCTTTGCTTATCCTGGGTCTCTTTCCTTTCCATATAAAGTTTGTAATTGTTTTATCCATCTCTTTGAAGAATGTAGTTGGATTCTGGATTGGGATTGCATTATATGATGATGAAATTTTGACATAAGAAAATAAACACAAATTTCCATTAAATAAGTGAAAAAATGTTTAACTTCATGAAGAGTGTGAATGAAAGCAATGCCATTTCTCTCACTTCTCAAGTTGATGAAGATCTTTTGAAAAGAATTATATCAAGTTGACAAGTTTTGGGGTTTTTTTATAAAATAGATGAGACTTCTCATACATTGAACGGATGATAAATTGGATTCTTAGAAGAGCAATTAGGCATTATGTGCCCAAAACACTAAAAATGCTGATGCATTTTGAATCAGATTTTTTCACATCTAGGAATTTATCCTAAGAAAAATAATAGTGAATTATAGATTGATGGTTAGCAATGTTTACCAAAGTATTGATTGCATTAATGAAATATTATAAGCAATGCAACTAGTCAAGAATAAGGACTATTCCAATAAATTGTATGTGCATATGTAGCGTAGTGGTTATGACTCAGGCTGCTAACCAAACTACAGCTGTTCCACAGGAGAAAGATGAGACTTTCTGCTCCTGTAAAGAATTACAGCCTCGGAAATCCTGTGCAGGGTCACTATGAGTCAGAACCAACTCCACGGTACTTAACAACAACAACATATATGTATTGGACTGCAAGGTCAGTTTGAACTACAAGATTGGCAGTTCAAACTCATCAACTGCTCCTTGAAAGCTTATACAGGGTACGCATGAGTCAGAATCAACTTGACAGCAGTTATCTACAACGTAAACATAGAGATTAAGTGTATCTTGAGAATGACATAGGGAACATGATCAACATAATACAAAGTGGTAAAAACTAGTATGTGTATGTGGCAGAATTTCAATTTTACAAAATAAATTTTAAAAAGTAATCTATACATACCATACAGCATTAAAAGACTGAATAGAAATGTGTCAAATTATTATGTCCTTTTTTGACTAGTAAGATTATGGGTGACTTAATATATTTTCTTATTTATGCTTTTCTTCAACCATATTGGAAGCCAGAGAGAGAGAAAGATAAGTTTTAAAAATCGTGTTTTCAGTGCCCAGTGAATGCATAGTCAGTAACAGTTGTTTAAGTGAAAGCAGAAATATAAACAGGCAAAGGAAGCAATTCAGTATCTCCAAAGCCCAGCCTTGCAGAGAAAGCTGCAGACTGATAACTCTGAAGGTACTATATGAGCGACCAAGGGAAGCTGCACAAATGCTTTCTTTTATGAAAGAACCATGAGATTTTGCATATTTATTGCAAGCCTAAAAACATCTATCTTCATGACCTAAAATGAAAAATCTGCACAAGTAAAAATTCCTCAGAATTAAATTTCTGTGTTTTGTTCAAGATTGAGTCAGTCTCTGCTGGGAACCCACCTCACTTTTCACATGGTCTGGGAAACTTGGTGAATGAACATTTCATCTCATTAAGCCAATATCCTCTCTAAGACATATGCTCATTTTATTCATATACATAGTTTTGCATGTGAAAAACAGGAATACTATTTTCAATATGGTTACTGACATAATTTTCTGCATCCCTTTCTCTTTTTTGTTCGCTTGGTTATTTCTCTTAACCTTATTTTCTTTTCTTATGCAAGTGTGATTTCTTCTCTGAGGCCCAAAATAAGAACCACATCTTTGGTGAAAATGTTTTTGACTCAATAGTCTTCAGCACATTTTTCTCTAAGAGCTTAAAGGTATATAGAACTTAATAAATGATCACTGAGTAGTTTTTACATACATCTTTTAAAGTATTCTGGAAATGCTAGAAGGAAGCAATCTTGAGAAAAATTGTCTTGCTTTTCACCCTAAATGCCTATTAAAGTGTTAATCATACTCAATAAATGCTAATTGAAAGGTTTTCAAACATATTTATAGTCATGCAATGCTTATACAGCATATTTTTTATTAAAACCATTTAGTGCATTGTGTACCATGAGATTTTTTTTAAAAGAATACACCTAAGGAATGTAGGAGAATTTGAACCATGTGGGTGTTCATGTCAATATGGCAAGGGAAAATTTCCAGTGCTTCTTTCTACCTCCTCCTCTGTAAACTCTGGCTTGTCACATCTTAATTACTTAACTACCTCTGCCTGGCATGGAACTAGAAGAGACTGGCTCATTAATGACCCATCCCGGCACACATTCTTTCCAGAAGTCTTTAAGAAACTCATGAATATTACATTGTTTCCATCACTGCCAGGAAGATGGCACCATTATCTAAGAAACCAAATGCTATTGATAGGTTTGCTTCCTGAGCTCCTTAATCCAAAACAGGGTACATTTCCCCAATGATCGTTTCTGCGAGTTCATTAACAGGTGACATAGATATGAAAAAGAATCTGAAAGAGCTTAATCAAGAAGAAATAAATTTGAAAAACATTTTGAGGCCTCTGCTTTTTAAAGGCATATACCTGTTTCACAGAGTATATAAACTTAATCAGAGCTCAGGATAGATGACAAAATTACAATACATTCTAATATCTTAGTCAACTGTAAGGAAATAAACAAAAAATCAAACAAATAAACTATTGAGTTTGTCTTAATAGAATAGGTTTCTTTCTTCATCTCTGTAATTTTTCTTTTTAAAGAAAATACTTCAAGCCAAGAAAGCGCTAGGGAGTTTGAATTGTTAATGTTATGTTTTCCCATTCTCTTCGCTCACACTCTTCCCTACATGCTTAAGAGCCAAGTGATTTGGGGCATAAGGAAAAGAGGATTTACTAAAATATATCCAAGCTGTGAGCCAATTATGAAAATAGAAATTTTAAAAAAAAGAAAAAAGAAAATACCATATTTCAAATTATCCTAGGTCCATAATGGCTAGTAAATTAAAATGATAAAATACAAAGGATATGTTGTTGCAAGCTATCAAATTGGTTCTGACTCATAGCAACCCTGTAGAGGGTTTCCAAAGAGCAGCTGGTGAATTTGATCTGACTACCTCAGTGCCACAAATATGACATATGTTGTAATAATGATAGGGTTTCCATTGTTAAATGATATTATAGCCTCAAATAATCATTCCACTGAAAATGTACAGTTCACACATTAGAATTGCTGAAAAACACACAGGCATTATGTGTAGTGCTGTAGGATAAGCACTGGACAGAAAGGTCAGTTTGAATCCTAAGATCGGTGGTTCAAACTCACCAGCCACTCCACAGAAACCCTATGTTGTTGTTGTTGTGTGTCAGCGAGTCAGTACCAACTTATAGTGGCCCTGTATAGGGTTTCTGAGGAGTGGCTGGTGAGTTTGAACCACCAGCCATGCAGTTCAAATTGACCTCGAGGTCAAGTGCTTATCCTATGGTGCCACACCAGAACTCCCAGAAACCCTATACAGGGTTGCCATGAGTCAGAACCGACTGGTAGCACTTAACAGCAACAACATAGGTGGAAAAAACTGATTATGAAAAACTTAGTTTACGTCTAAAATAAACAAGTAAAAATATAAAATAAAATAAGCCTAAAAGACTGAACATAGGCAACCAAATCCATTTATAATGAAGACAACTACAAAGCAAAAAGAGGGATTAGTACAGGTACAGAACTTCCAAATGATGATGAGTCAAGTAGATTTCAATATTAAATGGAATATTTTAAACAGGGAAAACAATTATTAAACTACAGGGCAACCTCAAAGAAAATTGATACACCTTCACATCAAAATAAAAACAGGAAATCAAAGAGATTTAGCAACCATTAACAAAACATAAATGAAGAAGGAAAAAAGACATACAAACAAAATGAGTTCAGCACAGAAAATTATGTGGAACAAAGAAACCAGCAATATCACACACAAACACACAAAGAAAACACACACAGCAAAATAGCAGTTATCAATTCATACCTGCCAATAATCACACTGAATGTCAATGATTAAGTGTACCTGTAACGAGACAGAGACTAGCAGAATGGATAGGAAAACAGGATTCTTCAATTTACTGCCTACAAGAGACTCACCTTAAACTCAAAGAGAAAAAATAGATGAAAAAACAAAGGATGAAATAAATATGTCAAGGGCAAACAAACATGAGCAGAAATGGCCATTTTTATCTTTGATAAAATAGACTTTAAGGCAAAAACCAATATAAGAGACAAAGAAGGACATTATATCATGAATAAAGGATCAATTTAACAAGAGAATATAACCATAATAAATATTGATGTTCCCAATGAAAGAGCCTTAAAAATACATAAATCAAGCTCTAATAAAACTGAAGAAAGAAATAGACAACTCACAATATTAGTAGGAGATTTTATTACACCACTTTTGATGAAGGACAGAACAACTAAAAAGAAACTCAATAAAGACACAGAAGAACTAAACATCACATTCAACCAACTTGACCTAATAGACAAATACAGAAGACTGAACTCAACAATAGTGCAATATATATATTTTTAAATGCATAGGAAACGCACTCCAGAATAGATTTTATGGTAGGCCACAAAGCAAACTTCAATTTAAAAGTTCAAAATACTCCAAAGTTTCTTCTCGATTGCAATGCTTTGAAATTAGAAATCAATAATAGGAAGCTCAAGGGAAAAAAATCAAATACACAGAAGTTGAATAACACCCTGCTTTCAACCAACTAGCTAATAGAAGAAATTTAAAAAAATTAAAAAAATGTCTGACTCAAATGAGAATGAAAACACAGCGTATCAAAACCTTTGGGACAATGCAAAAGCAATGCTCAGAGAGCAATCTATAGCAATAAACACATATGTTAAAAAATAAGAGAGAACCAACTTCAACAATGAAAAAATAAAAAATAAAAAGGAGCAGGAAAGTAAGTCTACAGTTGCCATCAGGAAAGAAATAATAAAGGTTAGAGCAGAAAAAATTACATAGAACACAGAAAAATAATGAGAAAAGAAGTTGGTTTTTTGAAAGATTTCATAAAATCAACAAACCATTGGCAAATCTAACAAAAAGAAAAAGGAGAAGATAAAATTGACAAAGATAAGGGATATGGTGACGTCATAACAGAACAAATAGAAAAAAAAAAGATAATAACAGAATACTATGAAGAATTGTACTCCAACAAATTTGAAAATCTAGAAGAAATGAACAAATTTCAAGAAACCCACAATCTACTTAAACTAACAGAGACTGAGTAGGAAACTTAAACAGGCCTAAAACATGAGAAGGAATTAACAGTCATTTAAAAATTCCCTACTAAAAAAAGTCCAGGCCCAGATGGCTTTCCTGGTTAATTCTTCCAAATATTCAAAGAGGAGCTGACATCAATTCTACTGAAACTATTCCAAAAAGGATGAGAAGGATGGAAAACTCCAAAATTGATATTATGAAGCTAGCATAACCCAGATACCTAACCAGGCAAAGACTTCACTAAGAAAGAATAGACCAATACTCCTCATGAATAGAGATGTAAAAATTCTCAATGAGATCCTAGCCAATAGAATCCAATAACATATCAAAAAAATAATACATCATGACCTAGTGAAATTCATACCAGTTATGCATGGATGGGTTCAGTATTGGAAAATCAACATAATCCATCACATAAATAAAAAAAGGAAAAAGAAATTACATGATCATATCAATTGATGCAGAAAAGGCACTTGCCAAAATCCAACACCCATTCCTAATAAAAAACATTCAAAAAATACTAAAAGAAAGGAAATTCCTAAGCATAATTAAAGGAATATAAAAGGAGCTCTGGTAGCGTAGTGGTTACGAATCGGGCTGCGAACCGGAAGGTCAGCAGTTCGAAACTACCAGCTGCTCCGCGGGAGAAAGATGAGGCGATCTGCTCCCGTAAAGATTTACAGCCTCGGAAACCCTATTCAGGGTCGCTATGGGTCGAAACCGACTCGACGGCACTTAACAACAACAACAATGCAAAACCAACATCCTGCGTCACTCTTAATGGTGAGAAACTGAAGTCATTCCCCTTAGGAACAGGAACCAGAGAAGGATGCCCTTTATTGCCATTCCTACTTAATATTATCCTGGATATTTTAACCAGAGCTATAAAGCAAGAAAGGGGAATTAAAAACATCCAAATTAACAAAGAAATAAAACTCTCTCTATTTATAGATGATGTGATCCGATACATAGAAGATCCCAAAGATTCAGCAAGAAAATGATTGGAACTCATTGAAAGTGTCACAAAGTGGTAGGGTAAAATATCAACATACAAAAATAAGTTGGATTCCTTTACACTAACAAAGACAGTTCAAAAAGGAAAATCAGAAAAATGATACAATTCGCAATAGCAGTGTCCAAAATGAAATACGTATAAACAAATTTAACCAGAGAAACAAAAGACCCATACAAAAAATATATAAAACACTCCTGCAAGAAACCACAAGAAACCTATAGAAAGAGAGAAATATATGATGTCCATGAATAGGAAAACTTTGAAAATGTTAACATTACTCAAAACAATCTATAGATATAATGCAATCCCAATCCAGATCCCAATATCATTCTTTAAAAAGATGGGAAAACAAATCCCTAACTTTATATGGAAAGGAAAGAGATCCCAGATAAGCAAAGCAACACTAAAGAAGGAAAACAAAGTTAGAGCCTCTCACTTTCTGATCTCAAAATGTACGCCGCAAACAGAGTAGTCAAAATAGCCTGGTACTTGTACAACAAAAAACACATAGATCAATGGAACAGAATTGAGAACCCAGAAGTAAATCTATCCACCTATGGTCAGTTAATCTTCAATAAAGACCCAAAATACATGAAATGAGGAAGAGATAGTCTCTTCAACAAATGGTGCTGGTAAACTAAAAAATCCTCTTGCTAAAGAATAAAACATAACCCATATTTTACACCATATACAAAAAAATTAACTCAATGTAAAGACCTAAATGTTAAACCTGGAATTATAAATATCATCAATAAAAAATGAGGACAAACTTAGGGGTTCTGATTCATGAAAAACACACACTGTCAAACATAATTGAAAACACACAAACAGCAAAAGGCAAAATAGATAACTGGGACTTTTTAAAAATTAGATACTTATGGACATCAAAGGATTTCACCAAAAGAGTAAAAAGGGAACCCACTGAATGGGAAAAATATTTGGCCGTAACGTATCAGACAAAGAATTACTCTCTAAAATTTATAGAGCACTTCAAAGCTCAACAAGACAAATAATATAATTAAAAAATGAATAAAGAGCATGAACAGATACTTCACCAAATAAGATATCTAGGCATCCAACAAACATGTTAAGAAATGCTTATGATCTTTAGTCATTGCTGTTAAGTACCATGGATTTAGGTCTGACTCGTAGTGATGCTATACACAATAGAAGAAAACAACCCCCAGTCCTGTGCCATCCTCACAATTGTTTTTCTGCTTGAGCCCATTGCTGCTGCCACTGTGCCAATCTGTCTCATTGTGGATTTTCCTCTTTTTTGTTGATCCTCCACTTTTCAATCATGGTATCCTTCTCCAGAGTCTGGTCCAGCCTGACAATTTGTTCAAAGTATGAGAGACAACATCTGGCGGTCCTGGCTTCTAAGAAGCACTCTGGCTTTACTTCTTCCAACACAGATTTGTTTTCCTTCTTGCAGTCCATGATACTTTTAATACTCTTCTCTAATTCCATAACTCAAATGCATCAATTCTTCTACAGTCTTCCTTTAGCCATTAGAGAGAAGGAAATCAAAACAATGAGCTATCACATTTTTCCAGTGTTAATGTTGCTGTTGTTGTTCTTATGTGCCATGGAGTTGGTTCCGACTCAAAGTGACCCTGTACAGGGTTTCTGAGTCTATAACTCTTTATGGGAGCAGAAAGCCTCATCTTTCTCTCGCGGAACAGCTGGTAGTTTCAAACTGCTGGCCCTGAGGTTAGCACCCTGATTCGTAACCACTGTGAAAAAAACAGTAAATGCTGGTGAACTTGTGGAATGACTGGGACCTTTCTACACTGCTGGTGGGAGTATAAAATGGGGTAACCGTTGTGGAAAATCAGAAGGCACTTTCTCCAAAAGTTAGGAATAGAAAGACTATTGTTGTTGTTAAGTGCCTTCGGTTCCAACCCATAGCAACACTGTATAGGGCTTCAGAGGAGCAGCTGGTGAGCTCGAACCAAGAGCTTAACCGCCTAAATAATCCAGCTAATTTGAAGACTACTTCTATATAAGCAGCTCATTCAAGTGATCTGAAACCAGTTTTACTTCATAGGGTTAATAACTATAGTCTGGTAATACAGTACAGTGTAAGATCTCTAGGCCTTTTGGGAACCACACTGCTGTTAGTAATAAACGTGTTGGGAGGCTAGGTGAGGATATCTTGGACCAGGAGAGTAAGGGTATACTTGTTGCCTATAACTGCCTACATCCAGCTAATCCTGATCACAGGAGAAAAGGTCTAAGGAATCAATTCAATGTCATGGACACAAACAGTTTCAAAGTACAGGACATTTTAATCAGGAGATTGTATAAGAAGTTGTATTTAATTAATTTTTTTTTTTAGAAAATAACAGTGCATGCTTGTAGCAGCAAGGAAGGTTGTATCATCTGTGTATCACAGGTTATTAATGAGTCTCAAATCCTGATGCCATGTTCTTCTTCATTTAATCTAGTTTCTCAGATTATTTGCTCATCATACAGATTGCATATGCATGGTAAAAGAATACAACCTTGGCATACAATTTTCCTAATTTTCAGCCATTCAGTGTCTCCTTGTTTTGTTCAAATGACTGCCTCTTGGTCTATGTATGTTGTTGTTGTTGTCAGGTGCCATTGAGTCGGAACCGACTCATAGCGATCTCATGCACAGCAGAACGAAATAATATCCGATCCTGGGCCAACCTCACTACCGCCACCACACTTGACATCATCAATGATGTCACCTGGCTGATCCATCTCGTTGGGGGTCCATGTATAGGTTCCTCATAAACACAATTAAGTGCTCTGGAAATTATTTTCTGCACTGTTATCCTTGGTTTGTCATGATCCACACAGATGAAAGCCTTTGCATATTTAATAAAGCACAAGTACACATCGTTTTGGTATTCTCTGCTTTCCACAAAGATCCATCTGTCATCAACAGTGATATCCCTCTTAACTGTCTATGTCTGAACCAAGCTTGAACCTCTGGCAATTCCCTGTCAATGTACTGTTGCAGTCATTTCTGAATTCTCTTTAGCAAAATTGTACTTACATGTGATATTAATGATATTGTCAATGATTTCTGCATTGCACTGAGTCACCTCTCTTTGGAATGTGCACACATGTGGATTGCTAGGCATAAATGGGGGCGGGGGGTGCTGCATCAGTTTGCTGAAAGATTTCAATTTGGATTCTGTCAATTCCTAGAGCCTTGTTCTTTGCCAATGCCTCCAGTGCACTTTGGACTAAAGGGCACATAGCAATATAAATAGAAAATTATAAAACAGAAAATTCTTCTTGATTCTAAAAATAGAAAGTTAACAACTGCTTTCTTTTCTTCCTTTCTTCCCACCTTCCTTCCTCTCCTTAGCCTCCTTTTTCCCACCACCTCTTCCTCTCTTTTCTTCTTTCTGTCTTTTAATAATGAAATCTGCTGACAATCACCAATAACCAACATCAGGTCTCTCAAAGGCAAATATCAAAATACAACTGAAGAACCATGGTAAGTAGCAATCTGCCACACAACTGTTGTTCAAAGGTGATTCATCTTCTCTTAAGTACATTCTCAGAGAGAAAAAGAAAAATTCACAAAGGACTTGTAATTGAGCACTAACACCCTGGAGTCTCCAACCTACTGAACATTTAGAGTATTTCATTTGATCCAAGGTGTGATATACCCGTCAGCTGAACAGCTATGTAGCGATCTCATGATCATAACTCCCAGGACTCAGGTGGTACCAAAATAGCTACTGTAGCAACCTAGGAGAGCCATCTACCAAGGGAACAATTAAGCTTGACTGGCTTCCCATTCTGCTGCAGCTCACAGATTGCAGACCACAGCAGTTTAGCCTGTAATTTCCCATCTATCAGCATGCAGCAGTTGCATATTCAAGCACTTTACACTGGAGTTTCCTCATCTATCAGGCAACTTTTCTAGCAGGAGCTGTGAAGAAAGGACAAATGGAAGCTACTGATTCATAAATATAAAGCATATTTTTGGATTCCTTTGCAAGTGAGCAATTAATGATTGTTATTTTTATCTCTTTCACTTGAAAACGCTCCTGATCTTTAGGAAAGATAAGAATATAATTAAAGCTGCAATTAGTGACTAGGTAATCAGGAGCAGTGAGAATAAAAGAGAAGAAACTGGAGAGAGCTATTATGTTAAGTCAGAATCCAATCAGATTCTAAATATAGGCTGCTATAATCTAAAAATAAAAGAGCTCTCCTGTTAATGGTGGTAGGAATTACAAGTTGGAATCACAAGCTCACCAGTTCCTCCTAGGAAACCCTACACAGGGATCCAGGAGTTTTGGGGCCAGACATAATTGATGACTTCCCAGATGCCTTCAGGTCATTAATTGTATTCACTTCTCTAAATTTTCATCTCTGAATAGTCATACCTGCTTGTTACGGTAAGGGGACAGGAGAAAGGATTACTGGTGGTGGCAGAAAAATCAATAGGAACCATAAAGTCTACAAATACAAAGTAAGAAGAGGCAGGATATGGACAAAATATAGAACTCCTTGTCAGTTATAGCTAGATAGGGAAACAATCTCCCTGTGCATCTGGAACTCAGCAGGGTTTATTGATGCCTCCACTCTCCCCAGCGCCACCCCACCCACCCACCCCCAGCAGGGACTGCTAAGCTTCAACTATCTCAAGCTACCTATTAATTTCCCCCTTAACCAATTTTTGGCATAGGTGTAAAACATCATTGGAGGGCTCAAACAGGCGCCACCAGGGCAAACCTGGATCTTGAACCAGGATCCTGATGTAAGGGTACATGCGTGGAAAGTTATATCAAGTATCCCAGATGCCTCAGCAATGGAATCCATCTTGAAATCTTAGACTCTATCCTGGACGTCAGATGCACACACAACATGGGAAAACTTGATGTTGTTAGGTGTCATCGAGTTGTTACCACTTCATAGCGACCCCCTGCACAACAGAATGAAACACTACTGGGTCTTGTGCCAACCTCTCAATCAGTGCTATATTTAAACCCATCGTTGCTGCCACTATGCCAATTCATCTCGTTGGAGGAGGTCTTCCTCTTTTTCTCTGACCCTCCATTTTACCAAACATGATATCCTTCTGTAAGGACTGGTGCCTCTTGACAATATGTCTGAAGTATGAGAGAAGAAGCTAGACTACATTAAGAAGAATGTATCATCAGGATTGAAGAAATGCTCAATAACAACTGTGATATGAAGAAAGCATAACCTTGCTTGCTTGAAGTGAAGATGACTTGAAGTACTTACTGATGAAGATCAAAGACTACAACCTTCACTCTAGATAGTATCTGAATGCAAAGAAAAAGAAATCCTCCCAACTGGACCAATTAACAACATCATGATAAGTGAAGAAAAGATTGAAGTTGTCAAAGATTTCATTATACTTGGATCCACAATCAACACTCATGGAATCAGGCAAATCTGTTGCAAAAGACTTCTCTATAGTGTTAAAGAGCAATAATATCACTTTAAGAACTAAGATGCACCTGACCCAAGCCATGATATTTTCAATTGCCTCATACTTATGTGAAAACTGGATTGTAAATAAGGAACACCAGAGAAAAATACATGCATTTGAAGTATGGTGTTGGCCAGAATTTCTGATCTGCTTCCTTACCAGCCCTTTTTCATGAGTAACCGTCTTCATTCTGTTGACCTTCACTACACTCTTAATTATACACTACCCTTGCATCTAGGAACTACAAAGCATTGGCAGTCTATTCATGTCTTAATCATAACCCAAAATTTATTCGTCACAGTAAAGATACCAAGACGGCCATGATAAACTAAATGTACTGGTAACAGATATGGGTTGTGCATCACAACACTATCCTGAATGAATAGTTTCTAATATTTATTTTTGGAGTCCTGGCGTGGCGCTGTAGGTTAATGCAGCAAACTGCAAAGCCGTTTGAATTGCAAGGTCGGCATTTCAAGCTCACAAGTGGCTCCTCAGAAACGCTATACAAGGTTGCCATGGGTCGGAACCAACTCAATGGCACTTAGCAACAACAACAACAACAATATCTATTTTGGGAGCATGGTGGCACTGTATAACAAGCCCTCCAGCTGATTCACAGAAATAACATTAGTCTTTATTTTCCCACAGTGAGAAATGAATCTTTTGCTCCCACAAAGAAAGATAATACTTCCTGCTCCTGTAAATAATACTGAAGAGATCATGGACAACTATGTTTTAGAAGAAGTATAGATGAATTACTCTTGGGAAGCCATGATGGTGAGACTTGATCTCTATACTTTGACACCTATTACTTCATGGTGAAGGACAGCATGCTTGGTACACAGTAAATTGTCAGTGAAAAAGAAGATCCTCAATGAGATATATTGACAAAGTGTCTGCAACAATGGGCTCAGTCACAATACCTATCAAAAGGTGGGTGCAGGACAAGTGTTTTGTTCTGTGGTACCTAGTGTCACTATAAGTTGGAGCCAGCTGTCTGAAAATGAAGAAGACTTGAAGTAATTACTGATGAAGATGAAAGACTACAGCCTTTAGTATGAGTTACAGCTCAACATAAAAAAAGAAAGAGAAACTGCTCAGCATTCACTGCTGATTGTATTAGCTGCTGCTGTATAAAAAAATAAAAATAGAGTCCAAATAAGTGATTGCCTAAACTCCCATACCCGAATATTCCATTATATGTTGTAAGCATTTTAATTTGTTTTCAAGTTGTTTTGAGTAAAACATTCTATTTTAATATAGTAGGATATGCTTTGAACTGCTAACCAAGAGGTTGGCAATTCAAACCTACCAGCTACTCCTCGGTTCGCCATGAGTCAAAACTGTATCTACAGTACTTAATTATAGCAACAAAGGAAATGGTAAGTTCTCAGAGAACAAGTTGAAGATGACTTAGACGTGCACCTTTCCAATATGTTTAGTGTTTTACCTGCAGTCAACCATTCCAAGAAATTTATCAAGTTAGGTGCCATGAGGAACCAAGATACAAGTTCCAGATGGGGAACAGGATGAACAAGAGTTTGAAGGAAGTGGAAAAGAAGGTCATGCTTTGTGTGCTAAGAAAGTAACTAATTTAAACATAAATATCCCTGCCTCACAGATGCCTTTGTTGAATCCCCAGACCCTATAGTTGCTGCTGTAAGGTGACCTCTAGTTGTTTCTGACTCATAGTAGCCCAGTATAGGGTTACTGAGGAGCGGCTGGTGAGTTTGAACTGCCAACGTTGCAGTTCAAAGTGACCTTGACGTCAAGTGTTTGTTCTATGGTGCCACACCAGGACGCCTCAGACCGGATTAGTTATCCAATTATAAACTGTTAGCAAACTGCTGTTCTCCCTTGTAACACTGACTTATAATAGTTAGTTGATCAATTACTTGAATTTTGTGTCACCACTAGACTTGTTTACAGGTTTTATGCTTATAGGAGTTGCACATCACCCCATTTCCTAAATTAAAAGCTTTGTACTTATGTAAGTAAATAGGAAGGCACAAACATAGAGATATTGACTCATGCAGATGATGGCATAGGGAAGAAAATGAAGACCACTTTACATGAGGTGTAGGAATATCATTGGGGACACGATTATTTCAGATTGCTTCTTTGTTTTAACTGGGTATTAATAGCCAGAAACTGATCCTTTTATGTCAGCTCCAACAGGACATCCCATACCACCCAATGGAAAGACACATTTTTCTAATTGCTAATCTGCATCTCTGATGTTGCAAGTACAACAGGACGATGCTTTGCTCTGAAGATTTAAGAATGTGAAGCTATTTCTTTCTGGGTCCCAAGTCCAACTCCTTGTCTTAATAAAAAAATATACTCTTTGTCCTTACAAGAAACTGAAACTAAGCTTTACACTAAAACCAGGTTTTCATCTCTCAACTTTTCATGCTTGCTATTAGATCTTTGACCACCTCTCATCTTTTTATTGACTTATTATTTGTTCTTTTAAATCAATGCGTGTTCTTCTCATCTCCTTCCCCTCTACTTCTCAGTTTACTCTTGTTTGTTGTTGTCAGGTGCCATCGAGTCGGAACCGACTCATAGCGACCCCATGCACAGCAGAACGAAACAATGTCCGATCCTGGGCCAACCTCACTACCGCTGCCACACTTGAGTCCATCAATGATGCCACCTGGCTGATCCATCTTGTTGGGGGTCTTCCACTTTTTCTCTGACCCTCCATCTTACCAAGCATGATATCCTTCTCCAGTGACTGTTCCCTCCTGACAATATGTCCAAAGCATGAGAGACGAAGTTTTTCCATCTTGGCCTCCAAGGAGCACTGTAGCTGTACTTCTTCAAAAACAGATCTATTGGTTCTTTTGGCAGCCTGTGGCACTTTCAGTACTCTCCTCCAACACCACAATTCAAAGGCATCAATTCTTCTACGATCTTTCTTATTCACTGTCCATCTTTCGCATCCATATGAGGTTTACTCTTACATATCTCTAAATCAGTGTTTTCTAAAAATACCTTTTGCTCTTTCTCCACATACCTTTAAGGTTGTCCTTCTCTCTAATTCTTCCTTGTCTCTTTCCTATCTACCTCTGCTGCTTATTATAAAATCAATAGTCCAAATATCATGTTTGTTCATGCATATGTAAATGCTGTGTACAACAGTCACACCAGGCCAAGGAGATAGTCATTTAAATGATACAGTGAGAAGTCAGGTGCAGGAATGTGAACACACAAGAGATGAACAGACCAGAAGGCATGGAAACACAAATGAAAACAATAAAGATGAGGCTACATGGAGAAGAGAGCAAGTCAAAAGGTCCAGTCCTATGAAACTAAGAGACCTACAGAAAAAATGGGTGGTAAAAACGCCCGTAATAGTGGTCAGTAAAGAGGATGTCTCCAGAGTCTAGGTAGCAAGTTGTTGTTGTTAAGTGCCGTTGAGTTGGTTCTGACCCATAGCTACCCTGTATAGGGCTTCTGAGGAGCAGCTGCTGAGCTTGAACCACAAACCTTGCAGTTCAAACTGACATTAACTCAGAAGGTTCAAAAAGTCTGCAGGAAGATGCATCCCTGATGTGAAAAGCCCCTTGTGTTCTCGAAGTTCTTCTCTCATCCTAGTGAGAATCAGCATTGAATTAAATCTGTCCTGAGGATAAATAACAGACATCAAATGTCCTTGAAGAGCAGGCCTAGCGCTCCTCAATGTGAAAAAAAGAACATTCCACAACGCTAACTTAGATATTTTTCCGCTTAGCTAAATTATCTACCACCATAAGAAATGGACAGAGGAATTTTGATGTGGAATATGACTGCATTAGACAAGCTACCACCAGACGCTTCTTCTTTTAAAGTTCCTTTCAAACAGAAAATCCTTCAAATCTTTGTCTAAACCAAGCTATGTTATCACTGATGAATATTTTGTTTCAGAGAGAGCTACCATTTCCAAAGTTCTAATTCTATTTACCTACAATTCTTTTCCAGAACCACCATGGCCATTTCTTTAAAGCAGTGTGAAAACAACAGTTAACTTTAACGTCACATCAGATTTCTTAAAGTACCCTGATTATTTTTGAAGCTACAAGATTTTTGTTTGTATATTTTGTTTTGTTTTGTGTTGTGCTCTATAGTTCTCCAATTTCACTCTACTTCTTCAACAAAAAATGATGCTTTTGTTGTTGCCATGTGCCATCAAGCCATTTGCAACTCATAGCAACCCCACAGGACAGAGCAGAACAGGGTTTCCTAGGTCATAATGTATACAGAATCACACCAGCAGGTCTTTTTCCTCAAGGAGTAACTGGCTAGCATATGGGCACTTAATCATTGTGCCAACAGGGCTTCCTAAATAAAGATGCTTTATTCAAATTTCTCATGTGCTTCTTTTTGTTTTAAATTAATTTTGTTATCCATTATATTATAGAACAATCTGTTCAATTTAAATGTATGGCTCAATGACGTATCTCAAAGCAAACAACTGGGAAAACGCCATCAGTATAAAGAAAGAAACTAATGACAGCATCCTAAAGCCACCCTGTCACCAAGCTTCTTCCCTACCACCAGCCCCTCATTCTCCACTAAAAGTAACTACATCCTGATTTTTACAGTATGCTTTTAAAGTCATGATCACCCACATAACTATTCCTAATATATTAAAGGGATGTGTACACACAAGCTTAGCCTGTTTGTATAAACTTTATATAAGTAAAATCATACAGAATCTATTTTTTTACATCATTCTTCTTTTACTCTGTATTATGTTTGTTAGATTTATATGTTTCCATTAGCTACAATAAATTGATTTTTATTGCTGTGTAGCAGGAATTGGTAAATGAAGACACACCTGCTGCTTGTTTTTGTAAATAAAGTTTTACTGAAACACAGTCACATACTCTTGTTTACGTATTATCTATGATCACTTTTGTCCTACAACAGCAGAATTGAGTATGTGTAGCAGAAACTGTATTGCCTACTTTAAGTACAATATTTATTCCTTACATCTGGCCCTTAAAAAATAGAAAAGTATTTGATAGTACCTGCTGTATGTTGTTGTTGTTATTAAGTGCCATCAAGTCACTTCTGACCCATAGTGACCCTGTATAGGGTTTCCAAGGAGCAGCTGGTGAGCTTGAACCACTAACCTTGCAGTTCAAACAACTTTGCAGTCTGACGCATTAGCTCACAGCACCACAGATTTGAATACATAAAAGTATTAATCACTTCTAATATTGGTGTAGTGCTGTAGGTTAACGTGCTGGACTGCAAAGTCGGTATAAACTGCAAGACTGCCTGTTCAAAATCGGAAACCCTGCACAGGGTCCCTATATGTTGGAATTGACTTGATGGCACTTAAAACAACAACATTATTGGTAAGGCGTTTTTGCTGCTTCTTTTCTGGAATATTATGAAAAAGGCTGTTGTAAATATTCTTGTACCTGTCTCTTGGGAACATATTGTTGGATTCAGAAACAAGAGAATATTTGTAAATTTAAGTAATAAACCTAAACAGACTCTATTCTATAAGCAGTTGTGCAAAATATCACTCACCTGCAGTGAGAGAGGTTCCAGTCCTCTCCGTCTTCTCTATACACAACTGGATGTCAGCTACTGCTGCTGTTAAATGGCATCCAGTTGATTCCGACTCATAGCGACCCTGTATAGGGTTTCGAGGAGCAGCGGAGGAGTTTGAACTACTCACCTTGCCTTTCAAACAAACTTGAGGTGCAGGGTTTATCCTACAGCGCCACATCAGGACTCGATGCCTGTGAAGTGGTATCTAATTTGGGCTTTAGTTTTATTACTGTATTTTTATTAGCCATTGGAATATTTTGTTTTTAGGAAGTTCCCATTTTAGACTCTGCCCGAACCTTTTATTATTTGGTAATTTCCATATTGATTTGTAAGATGGTTTATACAGTCTGGATTAATTTTTTTCATCAGTTATAAATCTTTCTTTCACTCTTTACCTTTCCTTTTTATTTTTTAAAGAGAAACTCTTAAAGTTAGTATAGTTATATCGGAAACCTTGTACAGGGTCGCTATGGGTCGGAACAGACTCGAAGGCACTTAACAACAACAACAAGTTATATTTAATCAACACTTCCTTCAATGTATCATGCTTTCTGTAGACTATATATTTTTTTCCTGATTAAATATAATGACAGTACATGACAATACTCTAAATTCCTTGCAGCTTTATTTTTGAAACTTATTATTTAAAACTAGCATCTACTTAGCAACACTTTTTGTAAGTAAGGTAGAAAGAGAGGTTTACTTTTTTTAAAAGCATGTCGATAAAATTGTACATACAGTAGTTTTTGGAATACTATCCATTCGGCCATAGTTATGCAGTAGTAAATTGATTTTAAATCAAATATCCTTGTATAAAATGTTTGTCAGTAGGTTCATATTGTTGTTGTTAAGTGCCGTCAAGTCGATTCGGATCCATAGCAACCCTGTATAGGGTTTCCAAGGAGCAGCTGGTGATCTTGAACCACCGACCTTGCAGTTCAAACAGCTTTGCAGTCTGACACATTAACCCACAGCGCCACACCAGGACTCCTAGCAGGTTCATAGTACCCACTAAAGTTAAACGCATTCATAGTCTCCTAGGTGTATCAGACGGCGTTGTGGTTGTGCGATGCCACTGAGCTGACTCTGACTCATTACCACCCTGTGTACCACAGAAGAAAGCACTGCCCAATTATGTTCCATCCGCACAATCATTGTTCCGTTTGAGGCCATTTTGGCAGCTGCTGTGTGGGTCTGTTTTATTGATGGTCTTCCGCTTGTGCACTGCCATGCTGATTTACCAAATATGATATCCTTCTTCTTGGACTTAACATATTCAAAGTAAATGAGACAAAGTCTTACCATTCTCAAGAAGCATTCTGCCTGTACTCTTTACAAGACCAATGTGTTCATTGTTCTGGCAGTCCATAGTATATTCAATATTCTTCTGCAAAATCATACTTCAAAGGAATTGATTCTTCCTCAGTCTTCCTTATTCATAGTCCAAGTTTTGCATGTGTATGTGGCAACTGAAAAGACTGTATCTTGGGTTAGGTGCACCTTCATCTCTAAAGTGACATTTTTGCTTTAAAACACTTTAAAAAGGTATTTTGCAGCATATTTGCCCAATGCAAAATTTCTTGGCTGCTGCCTCCGTGGATGTTGATTGTGAACCCAAATACAATTAAATCCTTCACAACTTTAATATTTCACCTTAGTCATGTTGTTGCTTATTGGTTCAGTTGTGAGAATTTTTGTTTTATGTTGAGGTGTATTATTGTGGTGGTGGTGGTCATGTGCCTTGGACTTGGTTCCCACTCATAGCGACCCTGTGGTTTCTGAGGCTGTAAATCTTTACAGGAGCAGAAAGCCTCATCTTTCTCCCACAGAACAACTGGTAGTTTCAAACGGCTGAACCTGAGGTTAGCAGACTGATTCATAACCACTATGCTACCGGAGCTCCTTGTTATTGTAGTACCTTGAATTTACTCAATATAGCTTTTCTATATAACGCCTTCTTAATTTTCACCAATTGATTAGATGAGACCATTCAAATAAGGTGGTGTTGTTATTCTTGTTAAGTGCTGTCGAGTTGGTTCTGACCCATAGACACCCTGTATAGGGTTTCCAAGGAGCAGCTGGTGAGTTTGAACCACTGACCTTACAACAGTTCAAATGGCTTTGCAGTCTGGTGCATTAACCCACAGCGTCACACCACGACTCCCAAATAAAGTGTATAGGACTCTAAAGCTGGAATTTTTTAGTTTTGCCAGTCTCAGAAGCAGGAACAGATGATCCAAGACCATCAAGACAGAAGAGCATGAGTGGAGTACAAGACCTCTACCTAGAAAAGAGGCAACAGCAGAGACAGAGGCAGAGGCGGGAACATGGAGTAGCTGCAGGCATCTAGGCCCAACTGAATAAAGCTGTGTGCCTGTGAGCAGGAGGCTGGCCTGCAGAATGTGCCCATTTATAGACTTACTAAAAGATCTTGGTAGTACTTGCATGAGCAGGGAAGGGCTGCAGGGCCACATGCCTGAAAGGCCTACAGCAAAAGTGAAGTATGCCTGCAGCATGGCAGAGAAGAGGCGTTCCTGACTAGAAAACTACTGCATCTTCAGTTGATTTTTGATCCTGAATTGTAACCTGTTCACTTCCTTAATAAGCCCCATAATGGTGAGTATTATTATGAGTTCTGTGTGGCCATTGCAATGGATTATCAAACCCAGATACAGAGTGTGAAACATAGAGTGCTGTCGGAGGGATGGTTAGTGTCCGACTAAGGCAAAGAAAGTTATAGGGTAACACATGATTTTAACAAATATGTGCTAAAAGCTGTAGTTGTTCTTTATTGGTAAGTACTTCTACACTTTCAGCAAGCAAGTTTGTATCATCTGCATATCACAGGTTGTTAGTGACTCTTCCTCCAATCCTGATGTTACATTTATTTTCATATAGTCCAGCTTCTCAGATGATTTGCTCAGCATGCAGATAGAATAAATATGGTGAAAGGATACAACTCTGACTCACTCACACCTTTCCTGATTTCACGCCATCCACTACCCTCTAGTTCTGCTTGAACAACTGTCTCTTGATCTACGTACAGGTTTTCATGAGCACAACCAAGTGTTATGGGATTCCCATTCTTCACAATGCTACCTATAGTTTGTTATGATCCATGCAATCAAAAGTCTTTGTGTAGTTGCTAAAACACAGAGAAAAATCCTTCTGTTATTCTCTTCTTTCATCCAAGATCCATCTGACATCAGCATTAATCTGCCTGATTTCATGTCCTCTCCTGAATCCAGCTTGAATTTCTGGAAGTTCCTGTGGATGCATTGCTGCAACCATTTCTGAATTATTTTCAGCAAAATTTTACTTGCAAATGATGTAATGATATTGTTCAATTACTTCCATATTCTGTTGGATCACTTTTCTTTGGAATAGACACAAATAGTTATCTCTTCCAGTTTGTTTTCCATGTACATCTCTTTCAGATTTATTGGCACAGATGAGTAAGAAGTTCCAACATTGCATCCATCTATTGAGACAGCGGAATTAATATTGTCAATTCCTTTCCTTTGGCAAAAGAGCATCATTTTTACCCCAAGCCTTCAGTGTAGTTTGGACTTCTTCCTTCAGTACCAGTGGTTCCTCCGATATTATGCTACCTCCTGAAATTGTTGAATATTAAGAAATTATTTTGGATACATTGACCCTATGTGTTTTACATGTTCTTTTTATGCTTCCTGTGTTGTTTAACATTTTGTACATTAAATTCTAAGGCTGTCGGTTTGTCATACTACGGTGGCTTGCATGTTGCTATGATGGTGGAAGTTATGCCATTGATATTTTGAATACAAACTAGTCTGTCCATCATGAATAGATATTAGCAGAACTAACTGTATTGCTGCAGGTTAATGCACTGGACTGCAAAATCGTTTGAACCACAAAATCGGCAGTTCAAGTAACTCACCAGCAGCTCCTAGGAAACCCTATACAGGATCACTATGAGTCAGAACTGACTCGAAGGAACTTTACAACATCAACAACATATAAAGGTACTAATGGTGCTGTGGGTTTATGTGCTGGACTACAAAGTCTTTTGAACCACAAGGGATAGTTCAAGCTCACCAGCAGCTCCTTGGAAACCCTATGCAGGGTCGCTATGAGTTGGAACCGACTTGATGTCGCTTAACAACAACAACTGACGTACATAGACTAATATGAAGACCTGGTTATCTACTTTTGAAAAATTATGCAATAAGAATCTAATGGATTGTAGCAGAACATTGCCCAATACAGCAGTGATAGAAGATGAGCCCTTAAAGTTGGAAGGTACTCAAAATACTGGGGTATACTTAATAGAGAAGCATATACAAAGGAGCTTCAAAATTTTCATAAACAAATTCCATTGTCCTTTTTTTTTTTTATGTTTTATTGTGAATTAGGTGGTAGTTTACATGGGAGAACATTAGGTGTACATTCATCCTATCATATATCGTTTCATTGCCATGGTTACAATCCCCTCCATGCATCATCAACCAAGCAAAGGGTATACCCTGCAAGCCTGTCCCCCAGTCATCAGCACACAGCCCCTCTCATTCTCTGGGTCTAAAGTCCCCAGCTGCTCCATCTCTCCACATCATCATCTCTGCCTCCATCTCTGGCGTCACTGATTCTCTGGGTAGGGTCCCGCTCTCCACTCTTCTCTCTTGGTGGTCCCAGGGACCTCCAGTTCCTAGACTGAAAAGTTAATCACTCCCCTTCTTTTGCTACAAAACATCTACCTTTACATTTCCAACTCTTGCCAACTGATACCAATTATTCACTATTGTATCACAAGAGACCTATCCGCATTTCCTTTCATCAGCCCCACCTAGACAGATTGGGACCCATTCAGTGGAGATTCTACCTTCCTCCATGCTCTCTGGATCTAGGTTCCCTCTTGAAAGCTTGTTAGCCAGTCACTTCTTGCCTTTGTAGTCCCCCCACTTTGGGTAGCCAATGTCCAAGTTGCCCATCCCTGTCTACACTTTGCATTGAGGGGGTGGGAATGATCCTTGCTGTAAAGATTTGTTCCCTCTTTTGAGCCACTGCATACATAGGTGTAAGTCAAGTTCATCAAATTATATCAGATTACTCTTTTTTTTCCTTCTTCTTTCTTTTTCTAGTTGAGCTCTGATCATCCAGTCATTGAAGCCAGGTCAAGTGGATATTATCTGCAAGTGTGGGTGTTCTTATGCATATGCCCTCTCTTCTTATCAGCTGGACACTTCACTCTCCACTCTGGTCCTCTGTGGCTATGTCACTGACTCTGGGCCCAACAGTCCCCAGGTCTTGGCACACTGCTGGCCAACCAGGTCTCCACCCAGGTTCACAGGAGTCTACTGAACATTGCAGGGCTTAGCTCACAGCTTCATTGCTGTTTTTCCCTCACTTGCCCTTATCAGTGACGAACATGGTCACCAATCAGAGAGTGCATTCCCATTGAGTCTTAGTCTTGGAAGGGGGTTTGCTCTGAGGGGACCCAACCATTTGTCTTGATGTCTCCTGGGCGAGCAACTTGCTTGTTATTGTAGTAATCAGACAGTCTGCCTATATTGTTTTGTATTTTTCCTGTTGACCTTTCTTTCAAGAAGTATCTTCTGTTCTTCTAGCCACTCCAAGCTGGTCTGCCCATACTTTCAAATGGAAATTTCCCACCTGTGAAGATTCTGGATGCTGTTCAGGATTCCACCTATAGTCTTATGTAATGCCGAGGCTCTGCAGGAAGCCTCCTTCACTGGACATGTTGTAGCCCCATTTAGGTATTCCAATCAGTTATAGGCAGAAGACAGACTTACAAGCTTTCTACAATGATATTTCTGGCTTTTCCTTTCTCTCCCCTTCCAATGTCTATTTTATAATGGTATACAAGGGACACCAAGATTCAAAAGACAACCAAGCATCTTAATATTATTTCCCCCCTTTTTCCCATTCCAACCATGTTTCAATCCCTGTATCCAAGAGCCCTGTTGTTCTAAGGATGTGTATACATCATTCTTTACCTCTGTCCAACTTAGCCCATGCAAACCAGCCTAATTGTTCTCCCATTGCTTTGTTCTTCCATTCCCTTCCCCCTTCTTGTATATTGCCCCCCTCTCCAGCACTCAAACTATTCTATGTCTATCTATTCCCAGCCCTGTGCTCCACCTTCCCCTCCCTCGCCTCACCCAACCCCCCACATCCCATCAACCAGAAAAGAACCCCACCCCACCCCCTTTAGTATGGGTTCTTTTTCTTAGTCTTTTACAGCAGTGGTCCTATGCAGTATTTCTCCTTTTGTGACTGACTAATTTCACTCAACATAATG
>NW_006408533.1:26927983-26929169 GCF_000296735.1 Chrysochloris asiatica | reverse complement strand
CTTCTTAAGCAGTGCTTTGCTTATCCTGGCTCTCTTTCCTTTCCATATAAAGTTTGTAATAGTTTTTTTTCCATCTCTTTGAAGAACGTTGTTAGAATCTGGATTAGGATTGCATTATATGTGTAAATTGCTTTGGGCCATATTGACATTTTCACAATGTTAAGTCTTTCTATCTAGAAGCACGGTACATTCTTCCATTTCTGTAGGTGTCTTTTGGTTTCTTGTAGTAGTGTTTTGTAGTTTTCTTTGTATAAGTCTTTGTTTCTCTGGTTACATTTATTCCTAGATATTTCATCCTTTGGGTGACTATTGTAAATGGTATTACTTTCCTAATGTACTTTTCAACGCTGTCATTTTTGGTATAGAGGAATCCAACTGATTTTGTATGTTGATGTTATATCATGACAGTTTGCTGAATCTTACCGTGAGGTCTAGTAGCGTTTTTACCAAGTCTTTGGGGTTTTCTACATGTAGGATCATATCGTCTGCAAATAGAGTTTTTCTTCCTCTTTGCCAATTTGGATGCCTTTAATTTCCCTGTTTTGCCATACAGCACTTGCTAAGACTTCCAGCACCATATTGAATAGGAGTGGTGACAAAGGGCATCCTTGTCTGGTTCCTGTTCACAGAGGGAAGACTTTCAGTTTTTCTCCATTGAGAGTAATGTAGGCTATTGGATTTGTATATATGCTCTTAATTATGTTGAGGAATTTCCCTTCAATTCTTACTTTTTGAGTGTGTTTATGAGGAATGGATGTTGTTTTTTGTCAGAAGCCTTTTCTGAATCAATCGATATGATCATGTGGTTCTTTTCTTTTTTGTTATTTGTATGGTAGATAGCTCTGATCGTTTTTCTAATGTTGAACCATCTTTGCATCATTGATATGAATTCCACTTGATCATGATGTGTTGTTGGATTCTGTTGGCTAAGATTTTGTTGAGAATATTTGTGTCTATGTTCAAGGAGCTCTGGTAGCATAGTGGTTATGAATCGGGCTGAGAACCGCAAGGTCAGCAGTTCGAAACTATCAGCTGCTCCGCGAGAGAAAGATGAGGCATTCTGCTCCTGTAAAGATTAACAGCCTTGGAAACCCTGTGCAGGGTCGCTATGAGTCGGAACCGACTCCATGGCACATAACAACAACAACAACATGTTCATGAGGGATTGTTGTTGTTGTTGTCAGGT
>NW_006408533.1:26895179-26915695 GCF_000296735.1 Chrysochloris asiatica | reverse complement strand
AATCGAGCTGCGAACCTTAAGGTAAGCAGTTTAAAACTACCAGCTGCTCAGTGAGAGAAAAATGAGGCTTTTTGCTCCTGTAAAGATTTATAGCCTTAGAAACCCTGTACAGGGTCACTATAGGTCAGAACCGACTCGACGGCCCATAACAATATATATGTATGTATATATATAAAATAATATTTTAAATATTATTCATGGCAGCATTGTTTTAGAGACCAAAATTGAAAACCATCTAAGTACCTGGCAAGAGTAGAATGAATAAATAAATTGCATGAATTTATTTAGCATAAATATTCACATAATGAAAATAGTAAAAAACATCAAAAATGATGAATTACAGTTATACATTTTAGAGACAAATCTCATGAATATAATGTGAACCAAAAACTCCATGATAAAAGAAAAAACACTACTTAATTATTTTATAAAAAGGTTTTCAAAGAAATAAAATTTATCTGTGTTGTTAAAGTCAGACTAGAGACTACTTTAGAGACAATTGTGTAAATAGTGAAAAGAAAGAGGACCAGGCAAGCTTTGAATTGCTGGCAATATACTATGTCTTCACTGCATAGTTTTTACATATGTGTTCATTTTATGAACACTCATTATTTGTGTACTATCTTTCTATGTTATATTTCAGGACACTTATTTTTAAAAAAGGACTAAGGGCAATAAAAGCCAGGCATTTATATTGGTGTGGCATGTATCCTTACTGAAGAAACAAAGAACATTTTGTTATATGTGTGAAAGAACACAAAAACACTCCACAGAAGATTAGACTTTTATTCTTTTTCATTAACTGATTTTCAAACTTAAAACCCTTGCTTTTTCATCTGTAGAATGACAGGCACTGGACCCTCTGTAGACCCTTCTACCTCTTTTATTCTAAAATTATGTTTACTTGGCTAAATAGGGCAGAATTGCATACCTTCTTTATGCTAGTCCCTATGGGAACTCTAATTTTTATTTCTGTTTCCTGTGCTTTCATTGTTGGCTTGTCTCAGTGGACTTTTTCCACTGCAGCTTTCGTCTTGTAATAATCAAAACCTACTTTAAAAAATGAAAAGCAAACCACTTCAGTGCTTCTCTGTGCCGTGTGACTGGCCATCTGGTCACATTCACAACTAGGAGGAGATGTTGCTTTCTCTAATTTATTAATTCAGTGCATGTCTTTCTTAGAGCAAGTTCTATGGTCATATTCAATTCCAAATTTCCTCTCAACAGGCAACTATTTGACCCTTTGAAGTTATAGTACATGCCTATCTCTGCTATTTTTTAATGATTGGGAAAGTTTGATATGCTGAGGATTTAAGTACATAAAAATAATCTTCTTTATTCATTACCATGATTTAGAGCTACGCATCCTTTCAAGCACCAAGATTAATCTCCATCCGCATGTCCTTAGACCTGTTTTAGAAGTGCAATAACTTTCCAATCATGTCATACTCTCCAATCTTTCCTTGATCCAATCCATCTTGTACACCAATAGCAGGTCAATCTTCCCCAAACACAACTTTCGAAATCCTTTAGTAGCTTCAGTTTTTTTCCGTTAAAATTTTATCAAGCAAAACCATCAAGATGGTGGAGGCACTGGTTAAAAGGCAGATTCTGTCCCTATTTGAGATGTAATTCAGCCAGTAAAGAGGCCCGATCATCTACATATGCCTACCTGTTCAATTTGAGGAAAGATGAAAAATCAAAACCTGCATCAGCCGTTTATCCAGGTGTTTCTCTTCTCTTTGTGAGTAAAGAATGACTAGATTAAAAAGGAATTCTGAGCTTTGGCCAAGCAGCCAACAACACTGAATTGATGTGCTGTCAGGAAGTGGTCCCTCTCACTAGCTTCTCACAGATAACTTCAGAACTTTCCCTTAGATACTGCAAGAAAATTTGGATTGTGACAAAAATGGGTGTCATAGCGTGAAATATTTCACATATTTGTTTCTCAACAGAAAAGATAAGATACCTTGGACAGTTTCTCAAAACATGACAGGTAGAAAGTAACTGTTACCTAGAAATTCCTCAGTGACACATTCAGAGTAGTATTTAAGAAGAACTCAAGAGTAGATTTAACCCTGTTGGAGTAGGTAAGAAATCCTCATGATCTGACACGATCTATTACTGACAGGAACTGTGGTCAAATTTCTGGAATTAAAAACAAAAGCTCCGTTAGGGATCAGCAGATAGACATTCAGAAGAAAAAATGTTCTTTGGAGATTTGTATTTCCTCAAGGAATTAATCCTTGATGGGATGCATACATTATCATCTCACATGAAACAGGGAAAGACTGCTTGTATTTTATTATAATCTCAATGAGAAGGAAGAACTTGGCTTTCCATTAGAAAGAAAAGTGATGGGAGTGGAAATAGTCAAGACCAGGCATAAGATTCTGCCTATGCTCATAAATCCTACTCCTTCCTCCCCATTTAGCATTTAACTTTTTCTTCTCCAACCAAATAATTAATAATTCTTATTTATTCAAGCCTGCTATTGCATTCTTCCATGTGTTTGCACAGACTTTTTTCTCTGTCTCAAATTCATCCTCCTGAAACTAGATCAAGCTCTCCACCCACAATCTAATTCTCTCTAATCCACAGGATATAATTGATCATTTTCTTCTATGTTACCTTCTGCTAAGTTTTCTCCTGGTTTAGATATAGGTTTTATTAAGTGTGTGTGACTGTGTGGGTCTGTAAGCACAGGCTAAAGAATAGATCATCAGATAAGCATCCCAAAATACATCCTAATTGGGAGCTTTTCAGTTTATATCCTATGGAGTAAAGCAAAATGAAGTTTCCTCTAATGTTGCATGGCCACAATATCAATTGAGCTGATAATACCAAAGAATTAATGTATATATTTTAAGAAACTGGATTCCCATATGTTTAAGTTATGTGATATTTTATAGGGAGTCCTGGTGATACTATGGGTTAGGTGTAGGACTGCTAACCAGAAGGTTGACAGTTAAAACCCACCAGCCACTCCATGGGAGAAATATAAAGCTGTCTGCTCCTGTAAAGATTACAGCCGCAGAAACCTAAGAAGGAGTTCTACTCTGTATATCAGGATTGTTGCTGAGTCTGAGATCAACTCTGTCCATGGATGGGTAACATCTTACTATTTATTTATTCTTACTGTACTACATATATTGTGATTATTTGTCCTCCCTAATAGACTGACTCTTAAAGTAGAGTCTAAGCTTTTATAATCTGTATACCTCTATATAGTAAAATATAGGATATCTATTGTTGATATCATGGAAGCAGCAGTCAAGAAATCAAATGACGTATTGCATTAGGCAAATCTGCTGCACAAGACCTTTTTAAAGTTTTGAAGAGCAAAGGTGTCAGCTTGAGGACTAACGTGCGCCTGACCCAAGCCATGGCATTTTCAATAACCTCATATACATGTGAAAGCTGGACAGTGAATAAGGAAGACCGTAGAAGAACTGATGCTTTTGAGTTATGGTGTTGAGGAGAATATTGAAAGTGCCATGGGCTGCCAAAAGAACCAATAGATCCATTTTGGAAGAAGTACAGCCAGAGTGCTCCTTGGAGGCCAAGAGGGCCAAACTTCGTCTCTCATACTTCAGACATATTGTCAGGAGGGACCAGTCGCTGGAGAACGGTATCATGTTTGGTAAAGTGGAGGGTCAGAGAAAAAGAGGATGACCCCCAATGAGATGGATTGGCCAAGTGGCAGCATCGATGGACTCAAGCGTGGCAATAGTTAGTAAGGTTGGCCCAGGATTGGGCACTGTTTTGTTCCTCTGTGCATAATAACGTCGCTATGAGTCAGTACTGACTTGATGGCACCTAACAACAACAACAGTTGTTGAATTAAGTGGAACTTAAATTATTAAAAAAAAATTTATTACACCTAAACAATATCTGGAAGGAGCTCTGGGAGCGTAGTGGTTACGAATCGGGTTGCAAAAGCAGTTCGAAACTACCAGCTGTTCTGCGGGAGAAAGATCAGGCTTTCTGCTCCCATATAGATTTACAGCCTCAGAAACCCTGTACGGGATCTATGAGTCGGAACCGACTCCACGGCACATAACAACAACAACAACAACAAACAATATCTGGCTCCTCAGTTCCTAGTCAATTGTTGTTAACTGCTTTTGAGTTGTTTCTGACTCATATGAACCCTGCATAGGCTTTCTAAGAAGCGACTGGTAAATTTGAACCACTGGCCTTGGGTTCAACCTTGACGTTGTGTTGGAATGTTTATTCTGCAGCAACATCTCAGGCCTCCTCTCAGTCAACAATGTGAACAACAACAACAACAACAAATCCTATTGCATCTTTCACAATAGTTAAGTTGGGACATATAGAAGTTTATGAAAATAATTATTGGCTGGTCATTTGATTAGCTGATAACTATACACAATGTCATTTTGAGTTATCTTAAATTAGCTGGAATAAATAAATAATTCAATAAAGGTCAGTTCATATCTATAATGAATTTGACCATTTTTATTCACTGTGCCACTTAAATAAGAGATATACTTAGACAAGGAGAATTAACTAATATATATTGATCACTTAAAATAGACTGAGCACCATGGAAAATATTTCATATGCATTATCACATTTAATATACACAATAAACATATAGTATGTTGTTGCTATTCGGTGTCATCGAATTGGTTCTGACTCAGCAACACTATGCATAATAAATCGAAGCATTGTTTGGTCCCGCACCATCCTCACAATTGTTGCACATTTGAGTCCATTACTGTGGCCACTGTATCAATGGGGGACTTCCTCTTTTTCCCTGACCTTCCACTTTACCATATACTATGGGATCTTGGTGTGATGCTTCAGGATAATGTACTAGACCACAAGGTCAGTTTGTACCACAAGGTTGGTGGTTCAAACCCACCAGCCACACTTCAGAAACCCTATCCAGGGCCACTATGCATCAGAACTGATTCGATGGCACTTAACAACAACATGGAACCCTGGTACGGTGCTGTAGGATAAGCACTGCATTGGTAATCCCAAAGTCAGTGGTTCTAACCCACCAGCCACTCCTTATAAATTTAAACAGTCACTATGAGTTGGAATCAACATGATGCCACTAAGAATATAGTATAGATAATGTTATCCTCTTCACTTGGGGGAGACTGACTAACTCACTCAACTTAATGTAGTTTAAGAAAATATTCTTGGGACTTAAAACCAGTCAAGGTAACTGTAACCAACATAACTATATTATACAGTCTACTCAAGTCTACTACTATGAGATGTTTGGAAAGAAAGTTAGGAGCTATATAATGTAAGTAAACATTTTTATTCACATTAAATAAAAATTCTTTTAAAAAACTCTTGGTGTCAGGTACAGTCAGATCAGTTCCTATTCATAGTGGTCCTGATTATAATAGAATGTAACATTTCCTGGTCTTGTAACATCTTCATAATTGTTATTGTGTTTACACCCATTGGTGCTACTGCTTCAATCTATCTCATTGGAGGGCTTCCTCTTTTTTGCTCATCCTCTACTTTATCAAAAATGATATCCTTTTCCAAAATCAGGTCCCTCTGGATTGCATGTTCAAAATACATGAGATATACTCTTGCTGGGAATGTGGTGGCTCCATAAGATAAACACTGGACTGAGAACTACAAGTTCTGAGTTTCAAGTCTTCCAGCCATTCTGCAGGAGAAAGACGAGGCTTTTGGCTCCTGTGACGATTTAAAGCCTCATAAACCCTGTACAGTTATTGTTGTAGTTGTTAGGTGCCATCAAGTCGGCACCGACTCATAGCGACCTTATGTACAGCAGAACGAAACAATGTCCGATCCTGGGCCAACCTCACTACTGTTGCCATGCTTGAGTCCATAGATGCTTCCACTTGTCCAATCCATCTCGTTGGGGGTCTTCCTTTTTTTCTCTGACCCTCCACCTTACCAAACATGATATCCATCTCCAGTGACTGGTCCCTCCTGACAATATGTCCAAAGTATGAGAGATGAAGTTTGGCCCTCTTGGCCTCCAAGGAGCACTCTGGCTGCACTTCTTTCAAAATGGATCTATTGTTGTTGTTTTTGGCAGCCCATGGCACTTTCAATATTCTCCTCCAACACCATAACCCTGTATAGGGTCACTATGATTTAGAACTGACTCTCAAGTACTTAGCAACAACAACATAGTTTTGCTCTCCTCCACTCTAAGGAACATTCTGGCTTCTTTCAAGATAGATTTGCTTGTTATTCTGGCAGTTCATGTGCACTTTTGAAATAATTTGAATGCATCAATGTCTCTTGAATGTTCCTTATTCATCATTTAGCTTTCACATGCATATAAAATCATTGAAAATACCATGGTTGGATCAAGTGCACCTGAATCTTCAAAATGACATCTTTGCTTTTTAGCAAATTAATGAGGTCTTTAGAAGCAGATTTATTCAATGCAATAAGTCATTTGATTTCTTGACTGCTACTTTTATGAGTGTTGATTATGGATCCAAG
Organism: Chrysochloris asiatica; assembly: GCF_000296735.1. NCBI lineage: Eukaryota > Metazoa > Chordata > Mammalia > Afrosoricida > Chrysochloridae > Chrysochloris > Chrysochloris asiatica. Next base: position 26,909,215 of record NW_006408533.1, on the reverse strand, counting down.
TAAAATGAAATCCCTGACAACTTCAATCTTTTCAACTCTTATCATGGTGGTCCAATTGTGGGGATTTTTATTTTCTTTACACTAGTTGTTGTTGTTAAGTGCCATCAAGTCAGTTCTCATCCATAGCGACCTTGTCTAGGGTTTCCAAGGAGTAGTTGGTGAACTTGAACTGCCAACCTTGCAGCATCAAATGGCTTTGCAGTCTGGCACAATTATTTTTCCCCACATATTGAAATTGTTAATAAATAACTGTGTGTGTTTCTTCAAATTTTTATTTAAAATCCAGATGGCATAGGACATTGTTAAATGGTCATTTTAAAAAGTTATCAGGACATCAGTTCTACTCTGTCATGTGCAGGCACTGTGAGTCAATGACACTTAAGAGTGTATAGGAGTATATAGTGACAGGATAGATGACAGCTTAGGAAACCCTATGGGACAGTTCTACTCTGTCACACGGGGGACACTGTAAAAAAAAAAAAAAAAAAAAAGTTATCTGTATTAGAACTTATAGACTAATGCCAAAACCCATGTACTGTTATGCTAGAAAATCTATAAAATATGACTGGTATGTTATGACCCAAATTAAGTACCTAAAATGCGGTATCTGTGTACATATCCTCCCCAAGAAAACTGATAAGAGTATGATGCTTACTAAGTCCCTGGATTCCAATAGATTTTCTTAAAGGAAATAATAAAGTGTTACAGAAAAGAAAAAAATAAAGCTACATCATTTATCGTGCCATTTACTAAGAAAGAGCCTCACTTCAGAGACTGAAAATGAGCTGAGTATTGTTAATATGAACATTCACCGGACAGTACCAAATTCATGGACTTGAAGATGGATTACCATAACTGCAGTTCTTCAATTAGGGGAAATGACCCTACCATTCTTTCCTATCCTTTCCCACATTTCTTCCTATACTTTCATGAGGAAATCCATGTGTTAGTCATTAGCTGGAATGAAAACAAGTTCACTAGGAAATTGCATGGTATCTCTAGAACTAAATAACTTTAATTAGTCCAGGTCTGAGAACTTAACACTGGAGCAGAACTCTGGCAACATTAGCACACTGACTGATCAATTCAGATAGGGAAATATTTCAAGAAAGCAATCATGAATTTTGCATCCTATGCAACATTATCTCTATCACTAAATTGATATTGAAATAAATAGTCCAGTATGCATTTTCTTACATGTAGTTTTTCTCATCTAAAATTCATTATCAACAATACTATCACAGTGTCTTCAGAGACACAAGAAAAATATCATGTCATTGTATTATTTATTCTATTTTACAGTTCCAATGACTGCCTGTTGCCTAAGGAATCAAACCCAATTTCCTTTGCTGTATGTTGTTACGTGTCATCAAGTAAGTTCTGACTCATAGTGACCCTGTATAGGACTTCCAAGGAGTGGTTGGTTGGTTTGAACGAGTGACCTTGTGGTTAGCAGTTCAGAATTTATCTGATAGCACCAATCTGGACTCCAGATTGGTATATGAAGTCATTCAAAATCGGGTTCTTGTTCCCTTTTCAGATATACATCCCCATATTCTTTTACACCCTCATGATAACCAACAATTAATTGAATAAAATTATTAGCTAATTGGTAGCAGAAATATTTCGGCGTATGTGCAAATTCAGCTTCTGTTAAGATAAAAGGATAAATTTTCCTCACTTACAATATTTTTACTCCTGGAAAACTCAATTTATAATATAAATTGGACTAAAATATAACCTCTTCTATGCAGTTTTTGGAGTGCTGGTGTGGCACTGTGGGTTAATGCGCTGGACTTCCGGGTCTGTTTCAATCACACTTAGAAACCCTATACAGGGTTGCTGTGAGCCAGAATCCACTCAGCAGCACTTAACAATAACAGGCAATATTTACTGAATGTCCATATGTCATTATTTAATTCCTCCTTTACACATTTATAGCAGCTTGCCTGTGTTTCTCTTTAGTTCTTATTATATTCTAATGCTCTTATATTTATCTTTTGTTATATTTAGGTGACTGTTCCACAATGGCATTCTATCCCAAATTCTAGTTTGCTGTTCAGAAGAATTACTCAAGACAGCTTGCAAGCACTATCACAGATATGAAGAGAAACCGAGTATTGAACCCTTACTGTTTCCCAGGAACCATGTGTATTATCTCATTTGTTGCCTGTTTAGCATTTCCAAGGAGCAGCTAGTGGATTTGACCTTTAGAAACATAAGTGATGCTTATGCTATAGCATCACACCAGGACTTCATAATCTCATTGAATCCTCCACCCCCAAGTCTTCAGGCATGGACCACCGTGTGTTATTATTATCTCCAATGCACAGGCAAAAAAAAGCTAAGGTAAATCATTATGAGTCGGGCTGCTAACCTCAAAGTCAGCAGTTTGAAACTCCCAGCTGTCCCACAGGAGAAAGATGAGGCTTTCTGCTCCTGTAAAGATTTACAGCCTCCGAAACCCTATACAGGAGTGCTCTGAGTCAGAACTGACTCCACGGCACACAACCACTACCACCCCAAAAACCGTAGGGTTATATCAGAAGTCAGCCCTGGCTATGCTGATTCAGAGTTGCTTTCCTGAACCCTTCAGTATAGTAACGAGAAAAGTAATATCAATTAATCCATGGAGTCCCTGAGTGGAAAAAAGATTAAGTTCTTCTGCTACGAATCAAAAGCTTCAAATCTACCCAGAGGCACCTTGGAAGGAAGGTTGTAATCTACTTTCCCCCAAATTGACCACTGATAACTCTCTGGAGCACAGTGTTACTGTGACTCACACAGGTAATCATGAGCTAGAATCAACACAACAGCAACTATCAACAGGATTTGTTGTGTTTTGTTTTCTCTTTACAGAAAGTGAAAAGTTTTCTCATATAAAAACAGCAATATTCTTAATAGCTCTCTCTGCCCATGAAATAAAAGTCTGTGTTATAAGAATATCTCTTAGATTTCAAAACATTTATCCTAATAGCTTTACCAGTTCTTTAAAAACTTTGTATTGGCTGTGATCTACCCAGTCAGAAGAACTTTCCTTTAAAGCTAGGGATTCTTGCTCTTCAAATTCTGGTCTTAAATCTGATGACTCATGCAGACCTCTAAATTATTCAACTCAATGTTTCAATTATTATTGCAGATAATGAACTGAATAGCTATTCAAAACACTCATCTACTTTCTGCTATACCAGGGGGCCTATTTTTCCTCCAGGAAGTCTCATGAGGGACATTTGCCAAGGGTAACAGAGCTTTATTATTATCACCAATTTTAGATCATGGTTTGCATATACAGAATTTGGAGAAGTTGAATTCAGTGAGATCCATTACTTTAAATTGTGTATAACTATATTATAATTTACCGCTTACTTTAATTCCATCACTCATTTCCCCAAAGCGGACTTGTGTATTTATACACAATTTAAGTCTATTTATTTTCTCAACTCTCTTCTCAGATTTTGGATGTGATGTAAAAGTTAAGGGTCACCCATATTAAGAGTTTCCCATTTGAGAAAATTTAGGTGAATGCTAGTATGACTGCATTTTTAACATTCCTTTTCCCCAGGATCCCTGGTGGTGAAGTGGTTTAGTGCCCTGCTGCTAACTTAAAAGTTGGCAGTTTGAACCTACCCCCTACTCCATGAAAGAAGATGCTGTGGTCTCCTTCTGTAAAGATTTATAACCTTGGAAACTCTATGGGGAAGTTCTACTTTGGCCTATAGGGTAACTATGAGTTGGCAATGTTTGTTATTTTTCTTTTTTCTCCCTCTTTCTTTTTCTTGTCATCTTGACAGGATAAAGAGGTAAAGGGTCATAAGTAGAGAAGACATTATTAAATCCAATGTTTCTACTGATACTTGTTTGACAGTCTAGAAGAAATTCTTGGGAATTAAAAGATTATTTGAAAATGAATCCTGTTCACAATCAGATCCTAATGCTCTAGGCTGTGACAAATTTCTTGTGCTAAACCTTCTTTCTTCAGTGTCTTCAGTGGTTTCCAGCAAGCTGTGATTTATTTCTTTAACTCCTTCAGAAATGAAATCCTTCTACCATGTGATTCATTGAAATAGATGATTACTCTCTAGAGACCCTGGGGAACAAAATGAGGTTAACAAAAATTGAAGTAACACAAATTCTTTGCAGGGAGCTTTAAATTGGGCACTAGGAAGTTAGAACTGGAGGTGACTTTGGAGATAAGCTGACACACTTTAAGGACAAACTAAGAAGAGAGGGACTTGTGAGACATGTGGCCTGTTAGACGCAGAGCTGGTACTAGTCTGCCACCTTCACTCGGCTTCCCTGGGCTGACACTCACCAGGACCCTAAAACAAAACAAGACGGTGAACTGAACAGTGCCTCCTTTACTATACATAAGGAAAATTCCCAGAAGCAAGTGGGAAGGCAGTAGATACATGCTTCCTCTTATACTTTATCTTTATCATACTAATTTCCATTGTACTTGGGCTAAGAAAATCATCCTTATGACAATAAATTTGAATTGTAGTGGAAAAAAATATAGAAAAAGTGTTCATTTCAATATGATCAATGTGTTGTTAGTGTCAGCTCTAATATTCTGTCTTCACTGACCAAAAGTTCATTATAAAAAAATGAAATATACAATATCCATACTTCTTTCATGCATATATATTTGCATTTTCTAAGTTTTCTGTAGTATACATACATGGTTTTCATTCATACAATCAATTTAAAAAGAAAAATAAATAATCATTTAAGGTGCATCTCTATTAACTTCCTATTGTGCTTTAACAAATTAGCACAACTTTAATGGCTTAAAGCAACCCAAATTTGTTATCTTACAATTCTGAAGGTGAGAAGTCCAAATTGATTGATAGGCTGTACTCCTTCTGGAAGCTCTAGGAAAGAACGCATTTCCTTTTGTTTTCAAATTATTCCTTGGCTCATGCCCCTTGCTCCATCTTCAAAGTCAGCAGTGTAGCCTCTTCAAAAGTTTCTCTATCTCTTTCTCTTACATTCTTTATCTCTTTAACTTCTACTTCGGAGGCACATCTCTATCTCTCTTCTTTTTCTCTAGCATCTCGACTTTGTGGGCACGTCTCATTCTCTGACTTCTGCATCTCTCTTATAAGACTGTGTGTGATTAAATCGGAACAACCCATACATCTAGAGTGATATTCTCATCAACAGTTCCTTCATTTAGTAAAATCTGCAATGAATTTTTGCCAGTAATAGTAGCATATTAGTGGATGTTATTGTTAGGTGCCATCGAGTCAGTACCAACTCATAGCAACCCAATTCACAACAGAACAAAACACTGACGGATCCTGGGCCAACTTCACAATTGCTACTACATTTGAGCTCATTGATGCTGCCAATGTGCCACTCCATCTCACTGGGGAGCTTCCTCTTTTTCTCTGACCCTCCACTTTACCAAATATGATATCCTTCTCCAGGGACTATTCCCTCCTGACAATATGTCCAAAGTATGAAAGACAAAGTCTGGCCAGCCAGGTTTCCAAGTAGCACTCATTTCTTCCAACATAGATCTATTTGTTCTTTTGGCGGTCCGTGATACTTTCAATATTCTCCTCCTCAACACCATAACACAAATGCATCAATTCCTTCTATGTTCTTCCTTATTCACTGTGCAACTTTCACATGCATATGAAGTAATTGAAAATACCATGGCTTGCATCAGGAGCACCTTAGTCCTCCAACTAATATCTTTGCTCTTCAATACTTTAAAGAGGTTGTCCATTTATTTTTGGTATAGCGACTCTGTGTATTCCTTCCATCTCCTTTTGATGCTTTCTTTATCATTCAATATTTTGCCCATAAAATCCTTCAATATAGCAACTCGAGGTTTGAATTTTTTCTTCAGTTCCTTAAACTTGAGAAATGCTGAGCATGTTCTTCCCTTTTGGTTTTCTAACTGCAGGCTTTTGCACATTTTGTTATAATATTTGATTTTGTCTTCTCAAGCTGACCTTTGAAATGATCTCAGCTCTTGTAGCTCCTCACTTCTTCCATAGCACTTCTATGCTGGAGATCAAATTTCGGTGTCTCTTCTCACATCCATTTTGGTCTTTTCTTTCTCTCTAGAGCTCTGGTAGCGTAGTGGTTATGAATCGGGCTGCAAACCTTAAGGTCAGCGGTTCGAAACACACCAGCTGCTCCGCGGGAGAAAGATGAGGCTTTCTACTCCCGTAAAGATTTACACCCTCGGAAACCCTGTACAGGGTCGCTATGGGTCGGAACCGACTCGATGGTACTTAACAACAACAACAACAAGTCTTTTCAATGACCTTTTGCTTTCTTCCTGCATAATGTTCTTGATGTCATCCCACAACTCTTCTGGTCTTTGGTCTACAATACTATTGTTTTTCTAATTTTATATGTTACTCACTCTCCTTACTTTCATCTAGTTATCAAAAGTAAATTGAGCATCTATATGTCAGTAAGCACTGACTAGGTGTTAAAAATATAGTGGTGAACAACACAAATAAGGATTTTGCCTTGGGGACCATTGCAAAACAAGGCTAATAGGAAGGTTGAAATAAGCATGCAAACAAATTATAAACAAAATATTAAGAGTTTTTCCTAAATGCTAAGAAGTAAACCATCAGTGTACCATGACAGAGAACAATAGTGACATGGGTGCAGGATCATCAGTGATGCCCCCTCTGAACAGTGAACTTGGGACTGAGAGTTGAGATGGAGGAAGGATGTTGGGCAAAACCCAATCAGGCTAAATCATTATGGATAAAATCTCTTCTAAATGAATTTAATTCCTGAAATACCTAGAATAGTGGTTTGAATAAACCAGTGTTGTTTAGTATGAAGAGCATTAATTTGGGATTAGGAGATACAGAAAAATCACTTTTAGGATATTAAATCAGTGATATCACCTCTCTAGGCCTGTTTCCTTACATTTAATATTAAATCGTTGAATAATAAAATCAGATATTCTATAAGGTATAGTTAGATGAAACTGCATGAAATTTCATTTGGCATACTTTTAAAGTCACTGTAAGGAGGTCTGGTAGCATAATGGTCACGAATCGGGCTGTGACCCGCAAGGTCAGCAGTTCGAAACTATCAGCTGTTCCACAGGAGAAATTGAGGCTTTCTGCTCCCTTAAAGTTTTACAGCCTTGGAAACCTTATGCAGGGTTTCTATGAGTTAGAACCGACTCCATGGCACATAGCAACAACAACAACTAAGTCACTGTCCTTTGAGTCGTTGACTGTCTAAGGCATTTGGCACCAATATCCTGTTTTACGGAGTTTGGTGTGGTGTTGTAAACTAAACATTGGAATGTTAACCTCAAGGTTGGTAGTTCAAACCCATAAGTCACCCTCAGAAACCCTATGCAAGGTTACAATGAGTCAGTATCAACTCAAAGTCACGTAACAACAATAACAAATACTGTTTTATTTAGACAGTGCATATGAGTGTGTGTCCACTAAATGTGGAGTTAGACGAGTGTTTCATTCCAGGAAACAGCAAATAAACCAATGGACTGAAAAATAATTACAAGTTTATTATGGCCATCTAAGTCCACATTATTATCATTTCTGAGATGAAATTGCTGATTCCTTTGTGCTCCAAATAGAAGTACATGCACGGCCAGTGATTATTACTCTGACTCAGACACAGTGGCCACAAGCTGGGCTCAGCCTATCACCCCTTCCCAACACTGAGAAATTGTCTAACACTGCTGACCCCAATATGCTTTGGATCCTATTCAATATCCAGAAAAAACATTATAGATCTTTCTTATTTGATCATAACAAGGCAGCTTAGCCCTGTTTTATAATGGTCATAAGTAAAAATAAATAACCAATTTTGCCTGAACGAAACAAAATCAATACTTCTCCTTTACAATATGCTTCTCAGGAAGAAAATTCACAAATGTGTCTCGTTTCTAAAGATTTGGTGGCAAATCACTCAGAAGGATACATTATTTTTTCAAGTCATCATGAAATGGGCCAAAACACACTATCCAGATTTTGCAGGTACCCAACAAGCTCACAGTGGCTCAACTTAAAGTAATTTTTATGGATGATTACAAAGGATAAATATCCTCCTGCCCCTTAGAACAGCACAATCTAATTCTTCTTTGTGATGAAGCATAACATAAAATGAGATTTATCTGTGTGCCCATAATATCTATTAGGTTCTGTGGAGATGGAGATTGGGTGAGCTATCTGCTTATTCAGTAAGACATTATCACTGATAGTGTTCTGACATGTAGGATAAATGCAGTTACAGCAGCATGGTTAGAAATGCCATCCTTTTTCTTCTTCTTCTTAAAACCTCCATGTTTATATCAGTACTTACTAGGGGAAAATATTAAATTTCTTCTTGCATGTATTCATCAAATTTCCTAATTCCCATATTAATTTTTAATTGAGGCTAGATAATGTGAAGAAACTAAATACAATTGAGAATCAGGCTTGGTTTAGGAATGGTGATGGTGGTTGGTTATATGTCAAGGAGTCAGTTCTGACTCATAGCGACCTTGCATTGTTGTTAAGTGCCGTCGAGTCGGTTCCGACCCATAGCGACCCTGTATAGGGTTTCTGAGGGTGTAAATCCTTACGGGAGTAGAAAGCCTCATCTTTCTCCCGCGGTGCAGCTGGTAGTTTCGAACCGCTGACCTTAAGGTTCGCAGCCCGATTCGTAACCACTACGCTACCAGAGCTCCTTAGCGACCTTGCATAGGGTTTCCAAATCTGTAACCTTTACAGGAGCAGAAAGCCTCATCTTTCTCCCATGGAGCAGCTGGTAGTTTCGAACTGCTGACCTTTAAGGTTAGCAGCCTGACTGGGAACCACTATGCTTCCAGAGCACCTTTTGTTTAGAAATAGGTAAGTAAAACAGAAAAGTTATGAACTTCAAGAAGTTATAAACATGTTTTACCCAGTGATATAACGAACAATAAACAAAACAAATTTAAGAAAAAAAAATGCAGTTTCATATAGTTTCATGGTTTGTAAGTTAGTCAGATAACTCAGAAAAATATGAGAGAAGTGTTCATGTTGTATACAACTAAGAGAAAAAGGTAGGGATATGAGTAAAGAGTATGAGGTGGCATCGTAGGAGAATCACTAGACTGCTAACCAAAACATCGGTGGGTCAAACCCACCAGTGGCTCTTTGGAAATCCTGTACAAGGTCTTTATGAGTCAAAACTGACTCAATGGCACTTAACAACAACAACAATGGTCAATAAGATACATTGTTTATTTTGTCTTTTTTTTTTTGGTCAGCTCCTTGTTTGATTTTGGATTTGTTTTCATTTTATTTGTTGATTATGCAAGTTGAATATTATGAGAATAAACATGCAAATGTAGAATTCTTTTTTTTTTTTTTTTAATGTGATTTGAGGTATGAGGCTAGGGTTTCTATGTATAAGTTGACTATGTATGCCCTAGCTGGTTACTCCTGATGAGATAGCAGAACAACCTATCTTCCAGTCTTACTTATTGGTCATCATGCCTTCTGCTCAGAAGTGCCATTGACACTGTAATTTCACTCTGATAGCATTAAATAAAAATAAAAACAACTCAAGGTTCATGATGTTTTTAACATCTCATTTCCCTCAGTGATAAGCATGAGTGCAGTTATTTTGAAAAATAACTTTACATGCATGGTTATGGTTCAGAGATGTGCTCTGGAGTCAAAGTCTGACTCATTAGCTAAAGACTAAGTATTTCCTTCCAAAAAGTGCGTGGTGATGGTGCACTTTTCCCATGATCCTCCTGTATTCTCATGGTTCATGGCTGTATTGATTGTCTCCTTGTGGTATGGCTATTCCCTTATCTTTTATATACTCATTCCTTATTGTCTTCATACCTGCCATCAATAGGGCAGAATACAAGACTCCTTCAGTTGCAGCTTTTAGTAAAGGGAATATTGAAACGAAGTACAGTTTTGTCTAGGGTATATCTAGAAGCCCTGAATTAGAATTTAGATTCTGGGATTCTAATCTAGGCTCCTTATTGAACACTAGTGACTCTGGCCAGTTTATTTCATCCCACATTACTTCAACTTCCTTATACATGATAGAAATAGGTTGGACTAGATAATCGCTGAAGCTCCTTTCAGAATCCTCATGAACTCCATATTTCCATGCTCCTGATTAAGAAACTGTTTCTTCCTTTCACCATGTGGTTCATTTCATATAAATGACCTGGAGTGCAAAATCCTTTATCACTTGCCAGCTGAGTGTGCGTGGCTGACCTCCATCTCACACTGTCTGGGTCTATATGGCTGACTGGGTTGACTATTTGCAAGTCAGGCTCCTAGCAATTCATCGTATCTTTGCAAGTTGGCAACAATTCAGTTGTTAAGACAACTGGAATAAAACAGCTATGAAATGGCCACTCCCTAGCTCACTTCAGCACAAAATCACACTTTTTTTGTCTAATGCAACTGAGTCTCATCTTTATAATATTTAGCTCTGAAATGTAACATTCTTGGACTTATTTCAGATAAGATAATAATGTAGCACTGTGCCATGGATTGAATCGTGTCCCTCAAAATATGTGTCAGCTTGAATGATCTATCATTCTCATTGACAGTTATGTGATGATCCTCCCTGATGTGATCTGATGTGATAAACCCATAACAGGAGTAAGGATGAGATGTTGTTGTTAAGTGACACCGAGTCCATTCTAAACCATATCGACACAGCACAGGGTTTCCCAGGAACAGTTGGTGGATTTGAACTGCTGACCTTACGTTCAAACTGACTTTGTAGTCCAGTGCATGATCCTGCAGTGAGATACATCACCCTTACACATTTCTGATCTGATGTAGGGGAGATTCCCAGGAATGTGGCATGAATACACCTTTTATCTTACAAGTGATAAAGAAAAAAGAAGTTAGCAGAGTAGGACCTATAACACCAAAAAAGACGACATAGGACCTGGGGTCCTCACTATGAAGCTCCTAGATCCATGGGAAGATGAACGCCAAGACACATGGAGAGCTCCAAGGAATGCTGGGCCTACAGATGCGGAAAGGAGACAAGGATCTTTCCCCTAAGCCAACAAAGAGATAAAGACTTCTCATGGAGACAGCACTTTGAATGTGGACTTCTAGCCTCCTAAATTGTGAGACAATACATTCCTATTTGTTAATATCATCCACTTGTGGTATTTCTATTATAGTAGCACTAGATAACTAAGGCACACTGCCACTGAGAAATGGTTATCTATCATTTCTTCTCCAACAGGTAAGGCCAATAGTAGACAGAGAGTCATACCAGTGAAGTCTGAAAAATGGGTGATCCCCAATGAAAATCACCTGCACATTATTCCAGATACCCTGAATCAGATGTTCATTTTTTGCCTGGAAAGGCTACATCGACAAAGGAAATGAAGAGATACCAAATTTGTTAACTAAAAGGAGTCATGAAAAATGGAAGAAAATGTAATCTGACCTTTAGTAATTTAGTGCTTATAGTAAATTTCAGCTTAATAAGAGGATACATTTGTTGTGGGGTAGAACTGTAGGTCAAATTAACACAATAATTCAAAGGTTAGAATCAAGAAACAATGTATACTATGTTTTTTAAAGCAACATAAAGAGTATTATACACATGTATTTCATCACTGGACCAATAAATCAAATCATGACAAGTGGAGGAAAGATTGAAGTTGTCAAAGACTTCATTTTGCTTGGATCCCCCATCTACACTCATTGAAACAGTAGTCAAGAATTCAAACAACATATTGCATTAGATCAATCTGGTGCACAAGACCTACTTAAGATGTTGAAGAGCAAAGATGTCTGCTTGAGGACTAAACTTTCTCCTCTGTGTCTTTTCTTTTCTTCAGAGAGATCTTGCCTGACCACAATTTATAGTAGTAACCACCATTCCTGTTGGATGTCAGTGTGAGGACTGAGATGCAACTGACTAAAGTCATGATATTTTCAATAACCTCATATGCATGTGAAAGTTGGATAATGAATAAGGAAGATTGTACAAGAATTGATACATTTGAGTTTGGTGTTGGAGAAGTATATTAAGAGTCCCACAGACTGCTAAAGGAACAAACAAATCTGTGCTGGAGGACGTACAATCAGAATACTCTACAGAAGGCAAGATGGCCAGACTTTTTCTCTCATACTTTGGACATATTTTCAGGAGAAACCAGTCCCTGAAGAAGGACATCATACTTGGTAAAGTGGAGGGTCAGTGAAAACATGGGAGACCCCCAATGAGATGGATTGGCACAGTGGCAGTAACAGTGGTCTTAAGCATATCAGTAATTGTGAGGATGGTACAGGACCAAGCAGTGTTTAGTTCTGTTGTACATAGGGTTGTTATGGGTGGGAAACTACTCAACCACACCTAACAACTACAACATCTAGGTTGAACTTCCACGTGCTATAACTCATTTGAATTTCATAACTCACCTGCTCTCAAAAAAAATAGACAACTTCCCAAATCACATAACTGGCAAAGGATGGCCCTGGATCCTAATTCTAAACCTGGTCTTTTTTTCTGTTTCATGCAGAAACTCAAATAAAAAACCAAACCCACTGCTGCTGAATCAATTCTGACTCATAGAAACCCTACTGAACAAAATAAAATGATTTCATATGGTTTTCTAGGCTATAAATCTTTACTGGAGCAGACAGCTTCATCTTTCTCAAATGTACAGTTTAAATAACCTTTAGAGGTGCCATTGGGCAATCAGGATCAAAACTGAGTTTTGAAAACAGAGGTGAGGAATACAAGAAAATGGATAACAGAAGCTTCTCAGGGATGATAGCTCCAAGTCAAGGAAGTACCTGAGATGGGTAGAATGAGTGGTAGCAAGCATGGAGTTTCTTTCAGCAAATCCTTGTTCTGAAATTTATCTTGCACCCTGACATGAAAATTTTCATCAGTCCTTTAAAGTGATGTTTCTTTATTGAGCATCTGGGTTTATAGAATTTTGGAATGCTTTCTCTTTCTTTATTTCCCTCTCTCCTTTTAAGTTACCATCATGGAGTTCTTCCACCCAACTTTTTTGTTAATAAAATGCCAGTGAAGCATGTTTATGAACTACTGTGATTTTGGTATCTAAATTAAATCAATTTTCACTATTTTAACCCAAAAATAGCTTTAAACATCTTTATTCTTTATAAAAAGGGGATGAGTTGGCTTTAATGAATGGCACAGTATCTGGGCTATTAGTACAGTTTAGCAGAAAACAACTTGAAATGGAAATATCTGCATAGTCTATGGTAGGCCATTGAAAGTCACATTGTGGAACCTCATTACAGACGGAGATATGTTTCCTGATTCCCCAGCATCATTCATTTCAAGGAAAAAGAGTGACAAGCGAATGAACCTGAGCAAAATAAATTGTTGTGCACATTGAGTGAAGTTCACATTATAAAAGAAAACAAAGTAAAAATCTAGTCTCACTATGTAAAAACAAACCCAAGCCTAGATGGAAGACTATCACTCTTTGCTTCAGTAGGAGTCAATACAGTTTAAAATAATAGTTAAAATTTACACTGAACACACTGAACAAGGAGAGAAAATTTGGAGATGAGAGCATTTTGTTTTATTCAATGACTACTCTAGGGATTTTGAGAGATGAATTTGTATTTTTACTAGTAGGTAACAGAAATGAAACTAAGAGGTGTCCATTACCGCAATAGATGTTCAGTATGATAGAGGTCACACAAAGTCACACTTTCAAATATATCAGACCTTTGGAGAACTCACTATGCTTCATGCATCATTTGTTTTCCTGGTTTAGCTAGAATTTTTGTCAAGAACCTCAAATACTGCTATCATGATTTGATTAATTGATGCTACAAAAATGTTGCCTCCTCACCACCTACCTCACAGAGATAGCTTTTTCTAAAGCTATGGAGTCCTGGTGTGGCGCTGTGGGTTAATGTGCCAGACTGCAAAGCCATTTGAACTGCAAGATCGGCGGTTCAAGCTCACCACCTGCTCCTCAGAAACCCTATACAGGGTTGCTATGGGTCAGAATCTACTTAACGGCACTTTACAACAACAACAACATGTCCCTAATACACATA
>NW_006408533.1:26884062-26895079 GCF_000296735.1 Chrysochloris asiatica | reverse complement strand
ATGTGCCAGACTGCAAAGCCATTTGAACTGCAAGATCGGCAGTTCAAGCTCACCACCTGCTCCTCAGAAACCCTATACAGGGTCGCTATGGGTCAGAATCTACTTAACGGCACTTTACAACAACAACAACATGTCCCTAATACACATAGTAGGCTAACTGAGAGATTCAAATATGTCCATCAAATACTGCTTTTTTAATTCATGAGGGAAATTTCTTGAATGACTGCTTTGGGAATTAACTGTATCAGTTGCTTTAGGTTAGTTCTAATAGAGATTTGCCACAAATAGTAAAAAATGAAATTGTCAACTTTATATTATCTGTTTCTGTCTGTTTCTGACAATGCTGAAGAGTTCATTTTAATATAATGTTATGTACAAACTGGATCTTAAATTTCGATATGCAGAGCTGAGAGCTATGCAAATGTCTCCTATGAATTTCACAAGCATTTTATTCAATTTTGAATTAAAATATATGGAACATTTAAAAATATCACTGATAACATGCACACACAATTATTATGAAAAGTTTACTTCCTGAATTTATCACATATCCCTCTCCTACTCTTTTTCTCTCCCTGGAAAATTAGTAATCAAACTTTTAAATTCTAAACGCAAAAGATAATCTGAAAGTCTCCTAGAAACAGGCATGCAATACACATACTTAAGTGAACAAGATGTAGATGCAAGGGTGTACATGGTAGGACTGAACGGAGGTGGCAGATACTATTCAGGCCCTGTTCGCTATTACTGTGCTTATGTCTAGCCTGGCTTGCTCGCTCCTATTTTGGGAGGGGAGACTAATTTTGTTGTGTTTATACTACAAACAAAGCAAGCATTTCCATCAACTTGAAAGATTAGACTCATGAGCTGGGTTTATAGGAGGAAGTTGTTGGAGCTTAGATAATAAGTTGTTCCAATCACAAAGAAGATGTATAGATGGGAATTTCTCCAAAGGTAAAGAGCATTATAAAGAGTGGGTTCTGTAAATGGTGAGTGTTGCACACCCCTGGTACAAGCAGAAGCAAGAACTCTGATGGGCACATCAAAGTATTCATGGTCCTCTGTTGATAACATAGTGAGTCAGCAAAAGAAGTATTTGCTTTGAAGCAAACCAAGACTGGTATATACATGACTTTCATTTATCTCACAGTAAAATCCCGATCTGTGTTTACCTAAAATCTCCCATTATATCTGCCATCCTTTGAGTAACAACGCAAACTCTATCTTTTTCTTAATATTCTTGAATTGTCTCAGCTCTTTAATATCAATGGAGATGCTACCATGAGTTCTGAAAGCTGGGAAGTGGCGTGGTTACTCAGACCAGGTAAACAGTGTTTGTTTCTGCATCATAAATGTATAATATGAGACTTCCCCTTTCCCAGTCAGTGATCCACCATTAAACAAAAACATAAACTTTTCTCTCTGTGTGCTGAGCTCACAATATCGGGGGACATTGTTGTTGTTGTTAAGTGCTATCTAGTTGGTTCCAACTCATAGAGACTCTGTTTAGGGTTTCTGAGGAGCGGGTAGTGAATTTGAACCACAAACCTTGCAGCTCAAACTGACTTTCTGTCTAGTGTACAATCCCACAGTGCCACACCAAGAATCTATTGGGGACATGTTGTTGTTGTTGTTAGGTGCCATCGAGTCGGAACCGACTCATAGCGACTCCGTGCACAGCAGAATGAAACACTGCCCGATCCTGGGCCAACCTCACTATTGTTGCCACGCTTGAGTCCATTGATGCTGCCACTTGGTCAATCTATCTCGTTGGTGGTCTTCCTCTTTTTCTCTGACCCTCCAACTTACCAAACATGATATCCTTCTCCAGGGGACATAAGAACTCATAAATTACAAGGAATTCAAAAGAGGAGGTGGGTGTTTCTGTTTGGAATTTACAAAGAAGAAGATTTAAATGCAAAGTTATGATATGAAGCTCCAAAAGAGAATCTGATGTGTACTGTTAACCAGGAATGAGGAAAGGGAAGTCTGGTTTTAGGTATAAAGAGAACTGGGAACAAAACAAGGCAGGAAGGAAAATTCTGGGTGACACAGTGGTAATAGTGGTAGTAGATGCACAAGCAGAGTTATGGTAATTTGCTAACAGTATAATACTTACTGAATGTTTTAGTTATCTATGAGTCAGAATTGACCTGATGGCAGTGAGCTCAGTTCTAATTCATAGCGAACCTGACTAAGGTTTCTGAGGTAATAGCTCTTTACAGGAGTAGAGAGTCTCATCTTTCTCCTGTGGAGCAACTAGTATATTTGAACTGCTAACCTTGTGGTTAGCAGCCCAACTCATAATCCACTATGCAAACAGGGCTCCATTTAATTATCTAGTACTGCTATCACAGAAATGAAAGTCACAAGTGGGTACCTTTAAAAAGAGAGAAATTTGTTTTCTCACACCTAAGGAGGCTCTTTAAAATGTTGAAGAGCAAAGATGTCAGTTTAAGGGCTAAGGTGCGCCTGACCCAAAGCATGGTATTTTCAATAACCTCATATGCATGCCAAAGTTGGACAGTGAATAAGGAAGACCGTAGAAGAATTGATACATTTGAACGATGGTGTTGGAGAGGAATATTGAAAGTATCATGGACTGCCAGAAGAACAAACAAATCCATGTTGAAGAAGTACAGCCAGAATGCTCCTTGGAACCCAGGATGGCTTCATCTTTCATACTTCAGACATATTGTTAGGAGGGACCAGTCACTGGAGAAGGATATTATGTTTGGTAAAGTGGAGGGTTGTAGAAAAAGAGGAAGACCTCCAAAGGGATGGATGGGCACAGTGGCAGCATCAATGGGCTCAAATGTAACAATGATTATGAGGCTGGCTCTGGATAGGGCAGTGTTTCATTCTGTTGTGCCTAGCTAGGGTCACTATGAGTCAGTATAGACTTGATGGCACCTAACAACAACAACAACAAGGAGGAGGCTAGAAGTCGGAATTCAGGGTGACAGTTTAAGAGAAACTGTTTTTTCTCTCTATCAGCTCTGAAGAATGATACTTGCCTCTTCTAAGCTTCTACTCCTGAGAGATCTTCTTGTGACTTGGCAGCCTTCTTCCACCATCTATGATTCTTTTGCTTGCTTGTTTAATCTCTTTTATATTGCTACAGAGATTGGCTCAAAACACACACTACACTAATCCCGACTCGTTAACATAAAATGACAATGATTTACAATTCATATTGGGAAGGCACACAATTCAATGCATAACATTAAATGGCAGAAGTGACATTTAAATCCAAGATTTATTCCCTGGTATTCTGACTCTAGGAACTCAGGTAATGTAGTGGTTATGAGTCAGGCTGCTAACCTCAAGGTCAGAAGTTCAAAACTACCAGGAGAAAGATGAGGTGGTCTGCTCCCGTAAAGATTTAAAGGCTTGGAAACCCTATGCAGGGTCCCTGTGAGTCAGAACCAACTCAGTAACTTACCACCACACCACCATCCTGACTCTGAATCCAGTGGTCTCCCCTAGAGCAGCATAAAATCTTTACAAAACTGTATCATACCAGCCTGCCTCGGAAAACCATAACCATTAAAAGTGGAAACAAAATCCATGCACTGGGTTTTAAATTTGGATGGTCTGGATGCACTTCTGTCTAATTGACCACCTTCAATTGACAAACATGTGCACAACCAGGAGCCTCTCACTTTGGCCCATTTTCACTGTATTTCTGAACTGTTGATGGAGAGCATCAGTGCTCACCACACAAAGCTGGGGCCATACAGCAGCTAACACTGCCACGTTGGGAGCCAGGAGGAAACCTGTTCCCAGAGATTTCCCAGTCATTTGAGCAACTCCGACTATAAAATAAATATAAGCATTCAAAACAGGATAGTACATAGGCAAACAATCTTTTTATGACTTATAATTATTTTTTTGTTTTTATTTGAGGATTTCATATCATGTTGTAGAGATAAAAGTGACTACAATGGCTTTACTATGGGCCTATTCCTCCAATGTATTTCTGGGACAACCAAAAGGAAAAATATTCCCCATGTTTCCTTTTCCCCTTCCTCCAGTCTATTTCAGTGTTAGCTTCATAGTGACCCACACTAAAGTGTCACCACCCTTCTTGAAGTTAGCCATTTCATTGCAATGTTAGTTACTCTTTGGTTGGTTCCATGTTCCTTACTTACTGACTGGCTGTTTAAGAGAAAATAACAGATGGCCAGTATTCTCAATTTTATCTCTCTGTCTCCTTGAGTTATGACTACTGTTGTTGTTTCTGAATCATAGCAACCCTATATAGGGTTTCCAAGAAGCAACTGGTAACACAAGAAAAGTCTGATTACTTACTTCTTAAAAATCAGTGATTGAAAAACTTATGGAATACAGTTATTTGCTGATAAACATGGAATTGCCATGAATTGGAATCAATTTGACAGCAATTGGTTTTGATTTAATATAATGCAATCCCCTCCACTGATTAATTTGTAGCCAACCTATCCCCAGGTACAAGGTAAACCTGCATTTGTGGCAGTTTCATGACCCTGGTTTCTCTAATTGGCTTTCCTGGGTGGTCCCGCTGACCCTATCTAACTTTCCTCCATTCCACATTGCTATGGTTCTCCCTTTTTCAGCCCACTCCAAACCTGACCACATGAAAACATGGCGAATATCTGATTTAAAAAGTGATAACACTTTCAAAAGGTTTTATAGAAAAAGGGAAATGATATGCATGAAAAGAAATAGGATTGATATCAGCACACCCTGTTTCCAGAGTGATTGGTTTTGACTTTGGCTTTCTCTCGACCAGAAGTTTTCTCCTGGACTTCTTTATCCTTAGTCCCCTGCCTGCTATCATCTTGTTTTATTTTAAGGTGGTGATGGTTAGATAATCTTATCTTCAATATATGAAAGTATGGTTCAGTATTTTCCTTTCCACTCACAAAACAGATAGTAGCAGTGACTGCAGCAATGGGTCAGGACATAAGAAGGATTGTGAGGATGATACAGGACCCAACAGTGTTTGCTTCTGTTGCCATGAGTCAGAACTGACTCAATGACACCTAACTTCTATCAGAATCAGTACTGAGAAAAATTCCTGTATTTGTTTCCTATGATTGCTATAACAAACTGGATGTTTTAAAACAATAGAAATTTATTCTCTCAAAGTTCTGGAGTCTAGAAGTCTAAAATCAAGGATTCTTCAGTGTAAGAGTCTCCCTTGCTTCTTCCAACTCCTGGTAGTCCCCGGCACTGCTTAACTAGTGACAGCATCCTTCCAACCCCAATCTGCATTGATACATAGCATCTTCCTTTGCATAATTATGGAGTAGGGTTCACTCTGTTCAATCTAAGGAGCCTTGGTGGAACAATGCTTAATCATGTGTTTGCTAAACAAAAGGTCCATGGTTTAAACTCACCAGACAATTCTTAGGGGAAAGATGTGGCAGTTTGTTTTTGTAAAGATTTACAACCTTGAGGACCCTATAGAGTATTTCTATTCTGCCTTAGAGGATCACTATGATTTGGAATTTGTCTCAACTGGAATGGGTTTGGTTTTGGAATCTACACAATTTCATATGACCATATGGCAATTTAATTAGTTACACTTGCAAAGATCAAAGATCCTATCTCCAAACAAAGTCAATTTCACAATATCTTTTTTGATAGGGGCATAAATCAATGACATCATTCCCTTTTTCCTCTACTTTCTGTTTTTCAGTATGCTCAAGGATAATATATAATTGATGCCCCTGAGACATCACCAGGATCCATTTTATATCATTATAAAGTGTACATTTGTGCCTCATTATCTAGACTTTCTTCATTCCAGAGAGCCTGTGCAGGACCCAAAATCTCATTAGAATAAATGTTTTCAACACAAAGATAAATACTATTATCATCTCTATATAGAAATAAATGTAGCAAATCTTTAAACAGCATTTTGTTCTTGTGGCACAGCTTGTTTCCAGGAATATGTCATTCCACATGGTCTTTGTGATTTTACCTCTTCAACTCGTCTCCTGGCCTGATGCTTCAATTTATCCCTGGGGTTAATAAGGTAGATTCTACTAGGTTGTCAGGATTACAATGGTCTTTTTTTTTTTTTTTTTGTATATAGCAGTATTTAATGTGTTAGTATGCTCTGAGCTATGCATATGATTATTCACAATATATTTTAAGTATTCTCACAAAAACATCTTAATTATATTAGTGGAGTCTTCCATAAGTCACCCAGGAAAATAAAACTATTAAACAGATATTGAGAACTTGCTGTTCACCATGTCAGACATAAAGACGAATAAGGCATCACCTTCATTTTCTTCTCTATTAAAGGAGATAGACTTGGAAAACACAAATATCGGTGAAAACTCTATAGAGAAGGCACATGAGAATACATAGGCAGCAAATAAGGCTTAACATGGAAGATGAACTTTTCTTGGGTGTGGAGAAAGATCAAGATTTGGACAAATACTGCTGAAGAACAGAGGTCAACAGTGGAAATGAACAGTGTCAGGGGTCAACACTTGACAGGTGAGAAAAGCAAAGGAAGCAAGCACACTAATTAATTTCTAAAGATCTGGATTTTGGTGACAATACGGAAATGAGCCTATCAACTTTGGGACCATTCCGCATTTGGGGAACAGTCCTTGTTTCTCCTTTCAACAGAGGTAGATCAATCTCAGGGAAAGCCCAATCCACAAGGGGAGAAACAGTAGCTTCCAGTGGCAAAAACACAAATACAGCCTTTCAGGTGGCAATAGTCAGCATTTGAGATTAACCAAGAAACAAATGCTGTGTTCACTCCAAACAAAAGCTGTGTCCTGTATCATAGCGCCTGAAATTGCCACTCTGTGAATAATGAGACATTTTACAAGACATGTACCTACAATGAAATAAAAAACTAGACCAGCTTTCCTCCCAGTGTTAGCTGAGCCTCTCCAGATCTGGCTACAACAACGTGTGTCTGATGACCTCATTAGTTTTCTCAGGGGTGGGAAATAGCACAGACAGATGTCCTGGGCCATGTGACCAGGCAAAGACAAATAGCCAGGATGCAGCTGTGTAGACAGCTGTCCAAACCGATTAAAAAATAGATCTATCCATTCCCCTCGGTACCCTGAAAGATTCCAGGATTATCACAATTTATACACCAGCCCCAAATATGTTTCCTGCATAATAATACAACTTAGCACTTACTGGCACTACAATTTTTCATAGCTCACTGCAGATAGAGATTCAATTTTAAAGGCTTTAAAGAAGATATGTAGGAATTTCAAGCAATGTGCATATACAAATGGATTGGCACATTACCCCTAAGTCATTAATTAAATCTCTGAATAACATTAAATTTGTGGTTCATGATCTCATTAATCCAGTTGAGTAGATGCAATCACGAAGACCTAGGAACACATCACTTACCCTAGACCATTTTGTATAGTAGACATGATTAGGCAGCATCATAAACCTGGGTCCCACAGTTCCAATTCTAAATATGAACCCAAGAGACACAGAAACCAAACAGTTGAGGTGTCCATCAGTACAATAATGGACAAAGAGTTAAATGCTCTTGCAACAGAATACTAGTCAGCAATGAACATGAGTCATTCATAGACTTCCTCTAAACTTCATTCAGATAAGGTCGTTTGGGTCAAGGTATGGAAACAGACTCATCATGCTGTAATCAAGCCTTCTTTGCCAGCTTAAGACTCCATCTTCTTATCTGGTTATCACATTATGGGTAGGAATTTTTATCATTCCAACAATGACTGTGGAAACTGCTCTATGAGACTACATTGCACAATTTCTTTTTGCTGTTTTCAGTTGGTTAAATATAATCTTTGTTTCCATTTTTTTGTTTTGTTTTGTTTTCTGATATGCATAAAAATAGGGAGCCTTGTTTTATTTTTCTTTCTTGATCACATGGCCAGTAACTTATTCATATATCTTAACTAATTTGACTAATATAGTTGAAGTTCTCTCTGTACACATGCAAGAATAATTTCTTTAGAATGATCACCTTGAGGCTGGTACTTATAAAGTGGAGGCTAAAGATATCCCAAATGTCTAATTTTTCCAAGTTGCTACACCACTCAATGGAGTCCTGGTGTGGCACTGTGGGTTAATGCGCCAGACTGCAAAGTCAGTTTGAACTGCAAGGTCAGCAGTTCAAGCTCACCAGCTGCTCCTTGGGTGAGCACAGGGTCGCTATGGGTCGGAAATGACTCGACGGCACTCAACAACAACAAAAACAACACTCGATAATTCCTGATATCAACCATCACTCCTCCCCTCAGTATTCTTGCTAATGTCACAGGATTCCACAATTCACTGCAATGTCTCACAGATCTCAAACACTGCCCAGGAAATAGCTCATGCAGCTGTGGAGTTGGGCAAGTCCAAAATCTGTAGTTCAGACATCAATCTGGAAGTTTCTCTTCACTCATATGGTTTCAGGGACTGAGGAACCCAAATTGACAGGTCAGATGACAAGCTACTATTTTACAAGGGTATTTATTATTATAGCTAAGTGCCATCACATTGGTTCTGACACATAGCAATCTGATATAGGGTTTCCAAGAAGCAGCTGGTGAGCTTGAACTGCTAACCTTGAGGTTCAACACAACTTTGCAGTCCAGCACATTAACCTACAGTGCCACACCAGGACAAGGGTATGGAAGCTGATAAATCAGGTTAGGTGATAGACTGCAAGTCCCAAGAAGTGGAGGTCAGATGACAATGAGCCAGTTATAGGTCCAGAACAAGAGACCGAAATTTACCAAAGAATTCCTGTATATTAGAAGCGGATCACACACTGAAGGAAATGAAGGGTGGTCACTTCAGTCACATCATCTGTTAGAGTGGGGACTCAAGCTTCATCTCACCTTAATGGTGCCTCATTAACATAACAACAACTCACTCCCAAATAAGACCATAACTGCAGGCATTGTTGTTGTTAAGTGCCCAAAAGTTGGTGCTGACTCACAGTGACCCTGTATAATGAACAACAGCTGGTGAGCTTGAATTACCAAACACGTGGTTCACACAGACCTTGCAATCCAGCTCATAACCCACAGTTCCACATGGAGACTAGAATTTACAGCAAATCACAAAATGGAGGAATATGGTTGTGGTGGTGGTTGTGTGCCGTGGAATCAGTTCTGACTCACAGCAACCCTGACTGGAGTTCCCAAGGCCCTAAATCTTTACAGGAGCAGAAAACCTCATCTTTCTTCCATGGAATGGCTGGTCGTTTCAAACTATTAACCTTGAGGTTATTAGCCTGACTCATAACCACTACACTTCCAGAGCTCTTTATGAGGAATATGGCTAGAAGGGTCATATAAGATCATTGACAACACTATAACATATATAATTAATCACCTAAAAGCAATGATAATTAGTTTCAGCCTTCCTATAAAAGAAACCGGAAACAGCAGCAACACTCATGAAGTCTTTTAGAAGATCCTCATTCAAAATGATTTAAATTAATGGAACAATTAAACATTGACCTTTCAAAAAACAGATTTTGACGTTCTTGTTAAGTGCCAAAGAGTTGGTTCTGACTCATAGTGACCCTATATAGTGTTTCCGAGGAGCAGCTGAATGGTTTGAAATGCTGATCTCGTTTCTCAGGTCAGTGCCGATCCTACAGTGCCACACTAATAAATGTCAAATTGCTAAAGTGAAGCAAAATGCTATCTTAGCTTGGAAAAAAAAAAAAAAAATTGTTTTAAACAAATTCAAAATGGCAGTGCCGCTGTTCTTAAGTGCCATTTGTTCTGACTCACTTAAGGCTTCAAATTTTAGGATATAAAAATAAACTCTTTGGAGGAATGACCTAGAGAGAATGAATTTGAAGAACTGCTGATTCCAAAAACTAGATACCAGAATAATAGTGGCTACTGTGTGGTGTTGTGGGTTAAGGCACTGAACTACAAGGTCAGTTTGGACTGATAGGTTGGCGGTTCAAGCTCAACAGCCACTCCTTGGAAATCCTATAAAGGATCACTCATAGTAGTTATGAATTGGGCTGCGAACCTTAAGGTCAGCAGTTTGAAACTACCAGCTGTTCCATAGGAGAAAGATAAGGCTGTCTGCTCCTGTAAAGATTTACAGCCTCGGAAACCCTATACAGAGTCGCTATGGGCCAGAACTGACTCCATAGCACATAACAACAACAACAACATGAGTCTGAATGGACTCGAAGGCAGTTGAAAACAATAACAACTGGTGATAAGACAGCCAGTCAGTAATAGTTCTAGAAAAATCAGTTATGCTTTGGGAATAAATTGTGTGTGAACAATAATCTAAGTTAAAGCAAGCTTGTTGTTGTTGTTGTTAAGTGCCGTCAAGTCGGTTTGTTTGTGTGAGCAAAGACTTTCAATCGTGTGGATCATGACAAGCTATGGACAACATTGTGACCTATGAGTATTCCTGAACACTTAATTGTGCTCCTGAGGAATCTCTACATGGCCCAAGATGAAGCTGTTCAAAGAGAATTTGGGAACACTGAATGGTTTAAAATTAATGAAGTGTGCGACAAGGTTGTATTCTTTCACCATACTTATTCAGCCTGTATGTTGAGCAAATAATCTGAGAAGCTGGGTTATATGAAGAAAAACGTGGCATCAAGATTGGAGGAAGACTCATTAACAACATGTGATATGCAAATGATATAACCTTGCTTGCTGAAAGTGAAGTGGACTTAAAACATTTACTGATGAAAATCAAAGAGTACAGCCTTCAGTATGGATTGCATCTCAATGTAAAGAAAACAAAAATCTCTCTGCTTGATAAAAATTTTATCAACATAGAGAGAAGATTGACATTGTCAAGGACTTCATTCTTCTTGGATCAACTATCAACTCATGAAAGCAGCTGCCAAGAAATCAAACCACGTATTGCATTAGGCAAACCTGCAGCACAAGACCTTTTTAAAATGTTAAAGAGCAAAAATGTCAGCTTCAGAACTAAGGTGTTCCTGACCCAAGCCATGGAATTTTCAATAACCTCATATGCGTGTGAAAGCTGGACAGTGAATAAGGAAGAC
>NW_006408533.1:26881447-26883029 GCF_000296735.1 Chrysochloris asiatica | reverse complement strand
CTCCTCTGCAACTTACAACCACAACTGACTGTCTGGTGATGCTCATTCTTTGACTCTAGTTTATTCTTTGAAGAAGTAAACAGACAAACAAGCAAACATGTCAATTATATTTGGATATATTATTGAGTCTTTTCAGAGTTTTCTATTCATTCTCAAGTCCTTCATGCATGTTATTTGGTTTTCTGGTCTACCTCCTTAGATAGCTTCATTTTGGATGAGCTTATTGTATAATTTTACTCTTTAAAATGTGGTAGCCAGAATGAACCATGATAATTTAGCTATGAAGTGATAATTGCAGCCCTGGTAGCATAGTGAATTACGTGTTGAGTTGCTGACCATACGGTCGGCAGTTCAAGTCCACCAGGTGCTACTTGGGAGAAAGATGAGGCTTTCTGCTCCTATAAAGATTTACAGCCTCAGAAACACTATACAGGGTCTCTCTGAGTTGAAATTAACTTGAAGGCATATCACCACCACCACAAACACAATTTGTCGTACTATGGTGGCTTGTATGTTGCTATAACGGTCAAAGCTATGCCAGAACTACTTGAAATACTAGCAGGGTCACCCCTGGTGGACAGGTTTCAGCAGTTTTCAGACTAAAACACACTCGGAAGAAGTAAAAGCAGACTACTTCTGAATAATTAGCCACTGACAACCTTATGAATAGCAGTGGATTACTGTCAGATACAGACAGTACCAGAAGATGAAAACATAATGAAGAACAGCAGAAAATTGTCAGATATAGTACTGAAAAATGAGTCACTCAGGTTGGAAGGCACTCAGAATACAACTGGGGAAAAGATGCCTCCTCAAAACAGAGTTGAACATAATGAGGTAAATGGAGTAAAACTTTTAAGACTTTCATTGGCTGATGAGGCACTAAACAGCTGCAAACATCCATTAATAATAAAAACATGGAATGTATAAAGTATCAACATAGGAAAATTGGAAATTGTCAAATATAAAATGAACCACAAAAAGATCAATGTTGGCATTAGTGAGCTGAAATGGACTGATATATTTTGAACCAATTATATGGTTACCCTGTGGGCAACAAAAATTTGAAGAGGAACAATGTTACAGGCATCATCAAAAAGAACCGTTCAGGATCTATCGCAAAGTACAACGCTGCCTATGATGAAATAACATTCATATTCTTACAAGGGAGACTATTTAATACCACTATTATTAACATTTATTTACCAACCATTACAGCCAGTAATGATGAAATTGAAGAATTATACAAATATCTTCCATTTGAAATTGATCAAGCATGAAATCTAGATACAATGATAATTAGTGGTGATTGGGATGTGAAAACTGAAAACAGATCAGAAGGATTAGTAGTTAGAAAATATGGCCTTAGTGATAGAAATGATGTTGGAGATCACATGATAGAACTTTTAAGACCAAGAATTTATTTATTGCAAATACTTCTTTTCAGCAACATAAAAGATAATTATTACTACAAGAACAAGCAAGTTGCATGCCCAGGAAACATCAAGACAAATAAATGGTCGAGTCTCCTCAGGGCAAACCCCCTTCCAAGAGTAAGACTCAATGGAAATATATGAGCAGA
>NW_006408533.1:26873372-26880147 GCF_000296735.1 Chrysochloris asiatica | reverse complement strand
AAGTGTGGTAACAATTGCGAGGTAGGCCCAAGACCAGGCAGTGTTTTATTTTGTTGTGCCTAGGGTTGCTATGAGTCAGTACTTACTCGATGGCACCTAACAACAACAGCAACAATTATGACAAAATATGGGAAAAACAACTTCTACAATAAGCAAAGCAAGTCATATTTCTATTTAATTTCAATCTGTCATGACTATAGGTCATAATCAGCAGACTAAAACCCAACCTTTAGTTTGATTCCATGCATGCAATATTCCAGCATTTGTTCATTATAGTAGTTTTAAACAATCCCTACTTTCATAGGGATGGATTGGCCAGGTGGCAGCATCGATGGACTCAAGTGTGGCAACAGTAGTGAGGTTGGCCCAGGATCGGACATTGTTTCATACTGCTGTGCATAAGGTCGCTATGAGTCAGTGCCAACTTGATGGCACCTAACAACAACAACTTTTGTAAACCTTCCCTAACAAGTAAATTATGTACAATCTTACACAATGATGCAAAACTGTAAATAAGGTAAAACATTCAATATTTTTCAAGGTACTCAACATAAAGTTCTCAGGTTTGATGAGTTTTGGAGTGATGTTATAGGATAAGTACAAGGTTTATGGTTCAAGCCTACCAATCACTCCTTGGGAACCCTATATAGGGTCATTATGAGTCAGAACAGATTCTATAGTCACTTAATAACAACAATTTGATGAGGAATCTTAACAACAATAACAACTTAATGAGGAGTTTGTGAAACATGAAAATTGTCGTTCAATTTTAGGAAATTTCTTATGCAAATGAAACTGACATCTGAAGGTATGAGAAAAGACAATAGCCAGGTATTTTCATACAAATGTTTATTTGCACATTAAACATGATGTTACTGTTTTAAGGATAGTCTTCTTTACTTGCTGGTGTCAACTCAAGCATGCAGAAAAAAAGCACTAAAAATATATGAAATTTTTGCTAAACTGACTGCTGACCTTCCCTAACTTCAATTTTTTTTTTTTTAGAGTTGCAATTGAACCCTTATTTTAAAGTCTGCCAACTTAGCACTTTCCACCAACTTGGGGAGCAGAAATTTTCACAGGCTTCGCAATCTTTAGTTTAGGTGCTGCCTTTGTGGGAGCCTTAGCAGCAGCCATTGCTGTCTTTTGAGATGCTTGCTTAGCCTTTTTTGCTTCCTTGGAAGCCCTTATGGCCTGTTTTTGTTGAGTCTTTCTAACTTCAGACTTCTGATTCTCTTGACCATTACATTAGCAAGAGATGCACTAGTGATGACCCTCTGGAATTTAACTGCACAGCAGGTTTTCTTTTCAATTTCTTCTTTTGTGCTCTCTTCTGTAGGGGACAATCAGGTTTATCTTCCAAGAATTTCTCTGGGAAATGAATGCAGACTTGCATTTGCATTAAGAACCTAGAAAACCTTCCCGTGGGTCCTGGTGTAGTCTCCCATGCCCGGGGTATATTTTGTACTCACTGAAACTGCACACTTAGACCGTCATGGCTGCAGCTGCAGAGAAACAGAGAAGATGACAAAGAGCCCCGACTTCACGTTAATGTTATTTTCTTTGTATTGGATTCTAATTCATCTTTCTCTGACCTCCTAACTTTTTTGGAAGCTTGAGTTTGTAGCTGTGGTTGATAGCACAAGTTCATTTTCACCCCTTTGTTTCAACCCTACTCCAGTTCCCCTTGGCAGAACATATTTCAGCTCATATAATATAACCCTTTGACAATCCATTTGGATTCCTAACTACATACATTTTGTTGTTGTTAAGTGCCATCAAGTTGGTTCCTGCTCATAATGACCCTATGTACACAGAATGAAACCCTGTTTATTCCTGTATTATCTTCACAATAATTCCCATTTTTCAATCTATTATTGCAGTCATTGTGCCAAGCCATCCTTTTGAGGGTCTTCCTCTTTTGTGTTGACCCTCTACTTTACCAAGCATGATGTCCTTTCTAGGAATTGATTCTGCCTGGCAATGTGTCCAAAGTACATCAGATAAAGTCTTACTCTCTTACCATTATTCCTAGTATGGAGCATTCTGGCTATGTTTCTCCCAAGACAGATTTGTTCATTCTTCTAGAATTTCATGGTATATTTAATATTCTTCAGTAATACCATAAGGCAAAAAGTAAATTGAAAACACAAAACAAAACAAAAACAACACCATAATTTAAAGGCATCATATCTTCTTCTATCCCTATTATTCATTGCCCAGCCTTTGCATGCACATGAATGATTAAAAATACTATGGCTTGGGTCAAGTACACTTTAATCTTTAAAGTGACATCTTTGCTATTTAACACTTTAAGAGCATTTTTGCATCAGTTTTGCCCAGTATAATACACTATTAAATTTCTTGACTACTATTTCTATGGGTGTTGATTGTGGATTGAAGAATATAAAATCATTGACAATTTCATTTTATGACAACGTACATTGTAGATCAAATTTACAAATGATTTATCAGTGTAGAAAAAAAAGGCAACTTCAAATTTAACTTCTGTATCTGAACTCATCATTAATCTCTACTCCCGTCTTAATTAAAGCTCATTACAGCTCATTTTCATTTGGATCATTACTTAGTCTTTCAGTCTTTTCCTCATGTTCTCAAGGGTTTATTATTCATCTCCTCGTTCCAAGGATATGACCAGTCTTTAACCTTTATTTGAGAGGATGGGGACTGGTTATATGATCCTGGCCTCTCTTTCAGATTCTTCTTATGGTATCAACTGTTTCATCTTTTCCATGCCATTCTAAACTAACGTCACTTAAACATGGCTGACTCCAGCTGGCCTTTAGGCATTATACTGGTTTCTGATGGTAACATCTCTTATGACTTGATAATGCCTTCAATTGCAGTGAGCCTTGTGCATACCAACTTTCTTAGACCAAAAGACAATCATTCAACCAAACAAAGGGACACTACATGATTTAAAAACAAAAGAGGTGAGTTTCAAGATTATATCCTATCACTATACTTAGTCAGTCTGTGTAATGAGGACATAATCTGAGAAACTGGACTGTATGAAGAAGATGGTATCAGGATAGAAGGGAAACTCATTAACAAGCTGTAATGTGCAGATGACATACTCTTGCTTTCCGAAAGCAAACACAGGACTAGAAGAATTTATTGATGAAGATCAAAGACTGTAGTCTTCAATATAGATTCTATCTCAACATAAGGAAAATAAAAATCCTTAAGCCATCACCAATAAGCAACATCATGGTAAATGGAACAAAGACGGAAGTTGTCAAGAATTTTATTTTACTTGGATCCACAACCTCGTGGAAGTAGCAGTCAAAAAAGAAAAGAACATCATTCAATGAGAAAATCTGCAAAAGGATTAAAAAGTAATGCTGTCAGTTTGTCACTTTGAGGACTAAGATGTCTGACCCAAGCCATGGTATCACACGTGCAAGAGCTGGAGAATGAATAAGGAAAAACCAAAGATGAATTAATGCACTCAACTATGGAGCATACCATGGATTGCCAGAAGAACAAAGTGGTCTTGGCAGAAATACAACTATAATGCTTTCCAGAGACAAATATGATGAGACTTTACCTTATGTACTTTGAATATGATATCAGGGGAAACAGTCCCTAGAGAGGAAATGTGGCAATCCCTTAATGAGATGGCTTACAACAGTGGGTTCAAATATAGCAATGATTGCTAGGATGGCACAGAACCAGCTAGGGTTTCATTTGGTTGTGCATAGCAGAGAGATTCAAAAGGTTCTTTTAATTCAATTTTTCAACAAACTTTTTGAAGCTCTCTCATAGTGTTGCTAGGAGTCAGAATTGACTCTGGCACCAAACAACAATGACAATTTGTAAGAGACAAGGGTAGCTTTCTAGAAGAGACTTATCAATGAGACTTCATTTCAGATTATGCTGAAGGGTGCAGCAAACAAAATATTCCTTCATCTTCCCTACAGACAACTAAACAAAGTCTTTGTGTTTCACTAATACTTCAGCTGAGAGCTGATTCTTTCATTGGAACATGTATAATTGCTGGGCCATCAAATTTTGGTTAGGTTGTTTGGACAAGACAAAGTAAATCAATATCTCTGTTAAACAATTATTTTCTATCTAGAGAACCTATGAATATCATACTATACTTCTTTTAGATTTTTATTACAGTTTATTACTGTGACATACAATGGGGACATATTAGGCAATAAAAGTATCAAATGGTATACATTAATTATCTAAGAGGTGTTGTATTTTTTAATTAGGGTGAAATATGTAATACAAATTGTTTGCCATTTTAAACAATTCAAGGATATTAAGTATATTCATTATCTTGAGTATCCATCATCATTGTCTATTTCCAAAAGTTTTCAACACCCTAAGCAGAAATTCAATACCTTTTAAGCAATAACTTCCTATTATTCTTTCCCCCAGCTCGGGGTAACTTTTAATAAACTTTTTTGTCTATATATATGTCTATTCTGGAATTTTGTTGTTTTTGTTAAGTGTTGTCGAGTTGGTTCCGACCCATATTGACCCTGTTTCTGAGTTGAGGAGCAGCTGGTGAGCTTGAACCACCAACCTTGTCATTCAAACTGATTTTGCAGTCCAATGCATTAACCCACAGCATCACACAATGGTTCAACAATAGTTGTCTTTTAGGGTCTTATTTCACTATGATGTTTTAAAGGTTCTTCCATGGCACAGCATGTATCATGTTTTTGAAAAGGAGTTTTCAATTTTCAATACTTTGTTGAAAGTAAATGGTACAAAGTTCACACATACTAGAGATGTTACAGGGGTAGGAATATAGAGGTAAGTAGAGCATCTCTGTACTATTCATAGCAGGAGAGATGTGGTCAGAAAGAAAATAAAAATTTAGCCTTTTAACCAGAATACCTTCATTTGCATTATAAAAATTCAGAAATTTTCAATATAGAAGAGACTACGCACTGCACTCTGCTCTGCGGGAGAAAGATGAGGCTTTCTACTCCCGTAAAGATTTACACCCTCGGAAATCCTGTACAGGGTCGCTATGGGTCGGAACCAACTCGACGGCACTTAACAACAACAACAACAACAACAACAACAATGCACTCACTAAGAAGATCCTCAGGCCTAGACATGAACCACCTTTTTTTCCAAATCTCTTCAGAAACCATTTTTTTCTAAACACTTATGGTCAAATGACAGATTTCTTTTGAATTCTTAGCAAATGCTTTGCCTTAGAGACAGAGTTAAATACTTCTTTTAGGTTGAGCACCTCACTGAACAAGTCTTTAACCACCTAAGTGCACAATTTTCCAATTACCTTTTCAGAAATGATGTGTAGGAATAATCCAACCAGAAGGTGAAACCTTGGCTCTTTCACTGATGTGAAATTGATTACTTCCTTTGTTTCCAGTAATATATTTTTTTTTTACAAAAAGAAAAAGGCAAATCAATTTAAGTGCTGAATTGACAGCCTCAAGGCTAGAGACCAAAAGACATTTATTTGCTAAAAGATGATATAAGTAGATGCAAAGTAAAGCAAACTTTCATGGTGGAAATTGAAATGTTTGAATTTTTATCTGCATCCAGGTGTTGACAATCCTCAGTACTGACCCAATTCACCTCCCACAAATAATGTGACTATGTGGGGTTAAGAGTTCTCTAGTGGAGCAAGCAGTTAGCATGCTTGGCTGTTAACAAAAAAGTTGGAGGTTTGATTCCACCAAGAGGAACCTCAAAAGAAAGGTTTGGTGATCTACTTTGGAAAAATTAACCATTGAAAACCCTGTGGATCACAGTTCTACTGTGACATAAGAAGGATTTGCATGAGTCAGAGTTGATCAAATTGTTAAGATTTGGCCAGATTTCTCAGTGATTTAGAAATTAGATGTAAATATTTCCCATGATGCCATCTAATAATATGTAATCAATTTCATGATGAGGTATGTTATCAGCAGCCTATCAACTAAGGGATCCTTCCTTGGGGATGTGATCTGCTTCTAATATATTGGACATTCATGCATGATTTGCTTGCTGTCTGCTGGGTCTGGATCTTGCTTCTGGCTCATCTTCTAACTTCTGGTTCTTTGGAATTGAGTAGCCTCTATTACCTACCAATCCTGGGGGTCATCAGTATCCAGCCTTCTTACCATCCTGCCTGTTTGCCTGCCATCTAACCTGGTGATCTTGATTCCTCAGCCCTGTAGCTCCATATAGTCCAGAATCCTTGAGGCTAACATCTGACCAATAAACTTGGCACTTTCCCACTTCTACAAATGAGTGAGTCCTTCCTTAATATAAACTTCTCTTTATAAATACAGAAATAAGTTTCACTATTTTTGCTTCTCTAGAGAACTCAGCTTAAGCCAGTTGACTACATGACAACTAGTTTATACAGACTTGGGAGTTTCTTAGAGTACCTGAGTAATTTGTTAGAGAATCCTGCTTCTTCCTGAGTCCCTAGTATGGATGTTTAAAAGTTACAAAACTCTCAGGTCTATTCATTACATTTCTTACAGATTTTGACTTTAATATTGTCAATAGTGAAGCAGAACATTAGATTTCTGGATAGTTGAATAGATGCTGATGTCAGCACCAAAAGAGTTGGATAAAAATGGAAAGTACAGTTCAAGATCAACCCAAGTCCTTTTGTTATAGTTTCTGTTTATATTGAGTATCACGTGAAAGAAGAGTTGTGGGATGACATCAAGAACAACATA
Source organism: Chrysochloris asiatica (assembly GCF_000296735.1). NCBI lineage: Eukaryota > Metazoa > Chordata > Mammalia > Afrosoricida > Chrysochloridae > Chrysochloris > Chrysochloris asiatica. The sequence continues at coordinate 26,873,458 of NW_006408533.1, read as the reverse complement.
CAGGTAGAAAGCAAAAATTCATTAAGAAGACAAGAAAGAAGGAAAAGGTCAAAATGGATGTCAGAAGAAACACTGAAACTTGCTCT
>NW_006408533.1:26869975-26871272 GCF_000296735.1 Chrysochloris asiatica | reverse complement strand
TGGATGAGGAAATTTAAAGTACCATGTACTGCCAAAAGAACAAACAGATCTGTATTGGAAGAAGTACAGATAGAATACTCCTTGAAAACCATGATGACCAGACTTTGTTTCTCATACTTCAGACATATTATCAGAAGGGACCAGTCACTGGATAAAGGTATCATGTATTGGTAAAGTGGAGGGCCGGGAAAAAAAGAAGAAGACACTCAATGAAGTTTTTTGGCACAGTGGCAACAGCAATGGGTTCAAACTTAGAAACAGTTATGAGGTTAGCACAGTACCAGTCAATGTTTCAGTCTGTTATGAATTGGGTTGCTATGAGTTGATACTGACTTGATGGCACCTAACAACAATCACAACATGAGCCACCAGTCAGTGCTGAATCATAGTGACTCTATATGGTTTCCAAAAATTGTATGGTGGGTTTGAACAGCTGATTTACCAGTTAGCAGTTCAGTGCTTATAGTAACACCATGACTCCACAATTATCTATAAGAAGTCAAAAGATTCTTTGTTTTATGGAACAGAGAATAAGAGTATCAGGAAGCCCTTCAAACTCTCAGTTTCAAGTAAATATGGAAAAGAACTTGGATTATTGTTCCTGACTAAAAGGGATAGAATAATGTGTAGTCGTTATAGATCTGAGAACTCCTGAGATAGTTGGCTGGGGGAAGGGTAGTAAATGGGTCGTTCCTTATCATCTGTTCTGGATCTACCAGGATCTGATGTCTAGGAAAGCATAGTGGGTGGACTCACCATGACTTCACTTTTACAAGAATTAGGTCAGAATGTAACACTGGCTGTGAAGTGACAATGGAACAAGAAGGAAGATGGGAAAGTCAAATCTCCTATGCATTCTCAGTTCTTCTTTCCCTTCCACTTCTCTGCATTTCTACTGTGACACACATGTGGTCACCATGCATCGGAGTTGATTCAGTAGAAACTGGTAATCATTATAAGACCCTAAAGACTGAGCCAACAATAGAACTGTAGGAACTATGAGTTATTCCACCCAAAGCATGTAGATCTAGGGATTCCAGTAGCAAGCCAAAGTACTCAGGTAAAGAAACATAGATGCCAGTAGTTGGAATTTGATTGGTGTTCACTGAAGTGATAAGATTAGGGGTACTGGGGAGAATACTGATAGCATCTATACTCAAAAGAATGAATGCCTTTGTGAGATTGTATGTTGTTGTTGTTGCTATGTGCCGTGGAGTCGGTTCCGACTCATAGCGACTGTACATAGGGTTTCTGAGGCTGTAAATCTTTAAGGGAGCAGACCGCCTCATCTTTCTCC
>NW_006408533.1:26861732-26868117 GCF_000296735.1 Chrysochloris asiatica | reverse complement strand
TCAATTTTTCCATTTGCTTTGGCCTCTCTACATTGGAGAGCAAGTTTCAAAGTCTCTTCTGACATCCATCTTGAACTTTTCCTTTTTTCTTGTCTTCCTAATGACTTTTTGCTCTCTTCATGTATGATATTCTTGATGTCATCCCACAACTCCTCTGGTCTTCGGTCTTTAATGTTTAATTCATCAAATCTCTTCTTCAGATGATCTCTACATAATTTGTTAGTTTTTTTCCAAATTAAAGTTTACTAGAATTCAAACAGCTTTAATCATTTTTGCACTCTCTCCACCTTTTCATAAGCTGAACATATGTTAGTTTAGATGTTAAACATATTACAACAGCACAAGGGAATCTTATGATAGAAATGATGTGCTATATTATAGCCTGTTCTCAAAGACCTGTTTAATTTTCCTAGAAAGAGGAATTCCTCCACTTTCTTTTTGTAGTAACATCATCATTTATCAACACCTACTATATGAAGATTAATCTGATCATCAGCATTTATATAAAAGAACCTGAACACATAATTGCTGGCTTGTGAGATGATTCACCAAAGAAGAAAATTCTTGACAAGTACACAAAGAAAAGCTATAAAACATACAAAAGGCAAAGTGCAAACAGATGCAAACAAATCAATTAATCCGAATATACTTATTGAGTAATCTTCCTATGCTAAATCATACAGCAAATGCTATGTGACTAAGCCAAAGCCTTGTCCTAAAAGAATATATGATATATATGGAGAACGTAATTATGACAAAGCAATAAGAAAGCACATACTCTCTTGTCCAATGATTTCTGAAAAGGGAATCATAGGTATAGACTCTGTAGAAAATGCCCCATGGAGGAAGAATGGAGAGAATGTTTCTGATGAGTGCTATCAAAAGAACAGGAGAGAGAGACTTCTGGTTGGCAGCTGCAGAGCAGAGTCAGGTAGGACTGGATCCCTGGGCGAGGGGCTTAAACCTCAGAGATGCAGAGATGTGGCTCTCACCGAACTATGCCAGAGCTCTAGATCTAGCATAAGGGTCTGGGCATCAGTTTCCCGCAACTGTGAGTGTCAAAATCACAGTATAAAGGAAAACATTGTGTTTTAGAAATCAGCATGGGACTCCCTCTGCAGCCATCCCGTCCAGGCAGAAGTCAGATGGTGGAACTAAAGACAGACCGTCACAGGAAACCTGCGCTAAAAGCAACAAAGAGACATTTACAAAAGGAAGTGTGGAGTGATTCTACACATTTTTTTTTAACTCCTCCTCCCTGCCGCCTTTTTTGCCCAGCCCAGATGCCTTCAGGCAGGTGGGTGCCACCCCCCAAAAAGAAGACAAAAGTCCAGCATTGAGACCACAGCTCTCCCACAGCACAGAGAGAAAGAGCCCCATTGATTCAAAGGCAAATCTTTTGACTGGTGCTTTTGACTTCTGCCTGTGGGTCCCAAATCTTTACAACGAGGATCATTCCTACCCCTCCATACACAGACTAGACAGGGATGAGCAACTTGTATATTGGCTACCCAAAATGAGGAGGTTACAAAGGCAAGAAGTGACTGGCTTACAAGCTTTCAAGAGGGAACTTAGATCCAGAGGGCTTGGAGGAAAGTAGACTCTCCATTGAGTAGTATCCAATCTGTCTAGGCAGGGCTGATGAAAGGAGAGGCAGATGAGAAGTTGTGAAGTATTAACTCTCTTTGGGATTTTCTTATAGTCTATTAACTTTTCTCTCCATTTAAAATAATCTATTGTATCCTGTAATCTACCTGACATCCTCACCACCTGGATTTCTGTTGCTACGTTTATCCCTTTTTTGACATTGATATAATTTTGATCTTTGGTTGACCTCCCAGCTCCTTTGAATTCATTGTGTAATGTTGTTCTGTTCTGGGCTCTGCTATCTGTCAACTGAGTTTCAGGTGGTGTTGTCGCACCTGTCAATCTCTGGTCGTTGTCTGTAATTGTTGGTTTTCAATCCAAAGAACTCCCTTTAGGATGTTTTGAAGTGCTGGATTGGTTTTAATAAGATCTCTTAGATTCTGTTTATCCTGGAATGTTATGATTGCACCTTTGTATTTGATTGATAGTTTTGCTGAATAGACAATTTTTGGTTGGCAGTTTTTTTTTTTTTTCTTTTAGGGTTTTGTATATGTCTCCCCATTGCCTCCTTGCCTACGTGGTTTGTTCTGAATAGTCAGAGCTTAATCAGATTTGCTTGTCTTTATAAGTGACACTTCTCTTCTCCCTGGCCACCTTTAGAATTCTCTCCTTGTCTTTGATTTTGGAGAGCTTGATTATGATATGTCTTGGTGACTTTCTTTTGGGATCTATCCTTCCTGGGGTACATTTAGCTTCTTGAATTTTTATCTAGTCATCCTTCCAGATGTTAGGGAAATTTTCTTCCAGAAGCTCTTCAGTTATCGCCTCTGTGGACTTCCCTGATTCTTCCTGCTCCGGAATGCCAATAATTCTTAAGTTTTTCCTCTTCATGTTATTTAGCATGAATCTTAGACTTGCTTCAGATTTTTTCATCATTTTTTTCAGCTTGTTCTTCTAGCTTAGCAATATTGAGAGATTTACCTTCCAGCTTGCTAGTTTTGGCTTCTCTCTTCTATTCTGCTCCTTTCCCCTATCAGTGTATTGTCCATTTCTGATATTTTATTATTAATCATCTGGAACTCTTTTTGCAGGTTTTGGATTGTTTCCAATGCTGTATCAATCTTGTTTGATTGCTTTTATAGTACTTTCCTGACTTCTTCCTTGTTTTCTTCCACCCCTTTTTAGAGCATTTGAATTTGTTTCCATATCATTTTTCTGAATTCTTTCTCAGGCAAATCCAAAACCTACTCTTCCTCTTCTGGGGGCCTTTGTCTGTCTCCAGTTCATTTGTCTCAGTTACTCTTTTCTGTGTTTGGACATGTTTTGAGATCATTTGTTGTGTTTGTGATCTTTCGTTTGTCATTTCCTGTAATTTTGTGGGTTGTTTAATGCTTGAATGGATGTTTTCTGTTGTGTTATTAACCTTACTGGGTGTCTCCTGGTGGATATGATCAGGAGATAGGCCTCCCTTTTCACATGTAATGTTTATCAGCTGATATTGGCTCTTGTCTCAATGGTGAAATATTAGGGAGTATGCTTGTACCTTGGCTATATGGCCACGATTGCTGTCTCTTCTTGGATAATTTAGGGAGAAAAAGCTCCCCCCTCCAAGAAAAATGTGTGATCAAAAGGCCCAAAACTAGAAGCAATATAAAAGCTGAGACAAGAACCTCCACTTTGAAACAAAGATAAAATTGTGTGTGTGCACCATAGAAGCCTCCAGTAGTGGGTTGGGGTGTCCACCCACTCAGGTCCCTTCCCTAGTCACCACCATAGAGGTGTGCAGCTAGATATTGAGAAGTTAGTGGGAGAAAGATTATTTACTATTTTTGTCTCTGAAGATCAGTTAAGTATCTGTGTGTGCACAACTTAATTCTTGAAATAGTTGTGTTTTTTTTTATGTTGGGGTTTTACAGATTGTTCATTTGGTTTGTCTGTCAGACCAAACCTGCTTTTTTTGTTTCTGGGTAGGCAGGGGTTAATTATTCCCCACAAGTTAACTTTAGTACTGGGATCCACAGGCAGAAGTCAAAAGCATCAGCCAAAGGATTTTCCCTTTGTACCAATGGGGGCTCTGTCACTCTGTTTTGTGAGAGAGCTGTTGTCTCAAAGCTGGACTTTTTTTTGGAGGGGGATGCACACTCACCCACCTGAAGGCATCTGAAAGCATGGGGGGAGGGGATAAGGGGAAAAATTTGTAGAATCACTCCACACCTCCTGTCTTTGGCCAGGAGGGATGGCCACAGAGGGAGTCCCATGCTGATTTTGCAATGTTTTCCTTTTTCCACTCACAATTGCAGGAAACTGATTTCCAGACCCTTATGCTAGATCCAGAGTTCTGGTGCAGTTTGGTGAGAGCTGCGTTTCTGAGGTTTAAGCCCCTTGCCCATGGAGCCTGTCCTTCCTGACTCTTCTCTGCCACCGCCAACTGGAAGTTCCCCCATCTTCTCTTGATGCTTTCTGCATCATTCAATAATTTTCTCAAAGAATCTTTCAATAATGAAAGTGGAGGACATATTGCAAACATGATGTGAAATACACATCTAGAGAAGCAGACAAAAAGTATATCTCAATGGAAACCAAGAATTTTTTTTTTTTTTTTTGCTCCCATAAAGACAGCATTTTGATTGAAAGATAGAGGAAAAATAAATAAAAACTAAAAGTAAAAGTATTCTATATCTGAATACAAAGTATGTACTAATTCATATTTATTGAACATCTATTATGACTAAGGTACTGTTGTAATATCCCCCTTTTCCAGACATTTTTTTGAGAAAGCAAAATATTGAAAAACAGGTAAGAATTAAATCTAGTCAGTGACCAAATCAAACTCTTCAGTCATGGAAAAGCTACTGGAATTATTAATAAGAAGGAAAGCTTAGGAACATTTAGAAATGCATTATTTATTAAGGAACTGTCAGTGAGACTCATAAAAAGCAGGCTGTGAGTGAAAAATAGGCTTGTTTCGGTTGAGTATATTACTGCAGACAGGCTAGAGATAAGCTGGAAACCAAGAGGAACATTAATCTGACTCTCAGAAAAGCATTTGTTATGGCAGCCACTATTGCAGTGGTTTTAAGCAAATGAATCACGATATGTGGTGAAAGTAAATAGGAGTAATTAAAGAACAAAGGTTGCACATTGTCTCAATAACAGAATTGAATTTAGACATTTCAGGCCAGCTAGAGGCAAGCTAACACCCCCAGAGTGCTCATTTTGTCCCTTATAATAGGAATGAGGAAAAACACAGAAAATAGTCAAATGTGAAGATTAAGGGGAAGAGTATTTCTATACTAACAAGAAGCATGAGCAGAATCAATGGGTGAGACCCCTGCCCAACCCCAAACAAATGAATAAACTATAAATCTCTTGGCTAGAGCCCATCAGGGCAAGAGGAGTTTTATCTCCTGAGCTATAAAGAAAACTCTGAAGGTATTTTTTTCCCCCATACAAAAGCAGAGCGGCATAATTTTAATTAGACTTTAAAATAAGTAGATCTGGATTTGAAATTGGGTTCTGCTACTTATTGGCCATATATCTTGACTTAGTTGTTCTTGGAGTCTTAAATTTTCTGCCTGAAAATGGAAACATAGTAGTAACACCAATCTCTCACATTAATAACAAGATTACAAATTTAAAAGAGACAATGAACATAGAATCCCCAATACTGTGTTGGCATGTTAGTAGGGGATCAGCAAAAATTAACTTCCTTCTACTTTTTTTGGTACCTGTAAAATGACTTCTTATTTCTTGTGCTGTGAGTCCTGGTGTGATGTTACAGGACAAACAATGGACTACTAACTGCTAATTAAACAGTTCAAACCCATCAACTGCTCCTTGGAAACCCTATAGAGAGGGTCGGTATGAGTTGGAACCAACTTGACAACACTTAGCAATAACAACCGGATAAGCCCTGAACTGTTAACCACAAGGTTGGAGGTACCAACCTATCAGCTGTTTCTCAAAAATCCTATATTGTGCCTCTATGAGTCAGAACCAACCTGACTACAACACAATTGTTTCATGCATTGTGCTTCTGTTTGTTTTTCTTGGTTTTTAAACAAATTGATTTGTTGAATTCTATTTCAAATTATTAACCTCTCATAAACCAAGGATAATGAACCAAAACAGTGGCAGAAAGAACCACCAAATGGTCATTTCGTTTAAATGTTATGATTATCCACAGTTGTGAAATAGCTAACACTGGCCAAGCACTTTTAATTACTGAAATGTTTTTTGTGTGCTAAATACATCATTTATGAGTTATCTTATATTATAAGGAGTCCTGACAGCATAGTGGATAATGAGCTGAGCTGATAACTAGAAGGTTACTAGTTCAAATATATCAGTTGTTCTGTGGGACAAAGATGGCATTTTCTGCTCCTGTAAAGATTTACAGCCTCAGAAACCCTATCCTGACAGGGTCGCTATGAGTTGGCTCCAACTAAGTGTCACACAACCACCATCACTACCAATCTTAAGTTATAACAAAATCACACTTTTCAAAATATCTATTTGCAGTAGATGAATATCAAGGTGTTTTTTCACAAAAGATTTGTCCTCTTAAGAGTGAAGCATTCAGCTGATCAGAAGAGAGGGCATATGCATAAAAACACCTACACTTGCAGATAATACCCACTTATCCTGGCTTCAGTGACTGGATGATCGGAGTTCAACCAGAAGTAAAAAGAATAGGGGGAAAAAAAAGATATTCTCATACAATTTGATGAACTTGACCTACACCTCTGGAAGCAGTAGCTCAAAAGAGGGAACAAGTCCTTACAGCAAGAATCATTCC
>NW_006408533.1:26842250-26861174 GCF_000296735.1 Chrysochloris asiatica | reverse complement strand
ACTAATGTTCTCCCATGTAAACTATCACATAATTCACAATAAAACATTTAAGAAAAAAAAAAAAAAAAAGATTTGTCCTCTTAAATACCCACTACGCCCTGAACATGATCCAAATTGATGAAGATAGCAACTTGAATTCCTCACGTAGGCTGTTTGTGTTCCTGCTTTCAGCTTCTTGCTCTGAGCTCCAGGGACGCCTTTTCTTGTAGTAGCTAATATCCTGAATAAGGAGACGTGCTAGCTGTAAGACTGGAGAAACAGGTTTCATCAGACAGTGCAATTCTGCCCCTCATGAAGCATCATATTGAAGATGCTTCAAATATTCCAATGCCAGGGTCTACAGAGTGCATTCTTCTCTTGTGGTACAGGCACATTTTTCATCACTCAGTGTATAAAGGAGGGATCCTCAAACTTGAGCCTTGCCTGGGATTGTTGCTGCTGGGCTTGCATTCATTCTCCAGTGGAATTAGAGGCTAGGATGAGATCCTGCCCCGCCATCTTCACTAGCTATTGATTCCTCTAGAATGTCTTCTGAAAACCCTTTTCCTGGTCACATCCTTGCCTCTTTTCATCCAGTATGAGTCTCAGGTTGATACCAAGGTTGTGCAAGTGGGTATATGCTACTGTAATCGTAAGCCCAAGGGAGTCTGGGGGAAGCCAAAGTATGGTAGATCAGGAGGGAATCCATCATGGGCACTAGAAATCATCTAGCTGCTCATTCTGGTGTACTATTGGTCCTTCTTTTCTGAACTGGTGTTGCCCCTAAGAGTTATACCTGGCTCCTTTCTGCTCCCCAACATCACTACCATCAATATTAGGCTAAACCCTGTAGGCAACCTCATCTTCTAAAACTCAAGGTGGTAAATGGTCCATTGTAGATGCCTTTGTGGTCTCTGGCATTCTTAAAACAAAAATTGGGTTGTTGTGGAATAGCTTCTAATTCATTGCCATCCCAGGTGAATAAGGGTAGAACTATGCGCCACAGGATTTTCAGTATTTGTTAGAAATTGGTCACAAGACCTTTATTGCAGAGTGCATCTGTGTGGACTTGAAACCTGAAACTCTGTTAGCATTTTAGTACTAGACTATAGAGACCATAAAGGAGCTCTGGTAGCGTAGTGGTTACGAATCGGGCTGCAAACCACAAAGTCAGCAGTTCGAAACTACCAGCTGTTCCGCGGGAGAAAGATGAGGCTTTCAGCTCCTGTAAAGATTTACAGCCTTGGAAACCCTGTACAAGGTCACTATGAGTCGGAACCAACTCCATGGCACACCACTACCACCACCACCATAGAGACCATAAGGAATACAATCTGCACAGTTCAAAATTGTATATTTATCTATTTGTTTACACTTGGGATGTTATCATTCATGCACTCCAAAGCTTTTTTATCTCATCATAGGCTGAGAGAGGTAAATTAAAGTCTTAGACAATGATTTTGTGTGTTGATTTGTGAGGTTCTTAGCTTTTATATGTGCATTGTGGATTTCACCTTTATCACTATAAAATAATCCTCTCTTCACTATTTTGCCTTGAATTTAGAATTTTCTTGAAATTAATATAGTGAACATTTTCCTTTTTGTGAATATTACTTTAAAAAAAAAAAATTAACTGTTGTCATTTTATTCTCCATAGGTGTTTACAAGCACAGTATGGAGTTTCAACTTTTTTTTTTTTTCCTGGACATATTTGTTTCCATCTACTTAAATAAAGTATTATAATGGATCTGTTTATGTATTAGATAATCTACCTTCATTTTTTACTCTTGTAAAATATTGGCTTTACTAGGCTTTTCTCTTTGTTTTATTTCATAATGATCTATGTTTTCTTTTGTATTCTCCATGATTATATAAGGTACAAACTGTGCTTTTAATTCTACTACATTTTACCTTTTCAAAATATTTTAACCTAATCATTAAAGTAAAAAGTACAGTAGTATCTGCAGAGACATTTCCTTAGAAAATAAGCATGCATGAGCTTTTTACTACTCTTTCTACTTACTTCTTGGTCTTTGTTAATAATCTCTTGCATCTCTTACATCTATTTATCGATGGCATTTAAAGCCATGGACTTGAGGCAGAAATGACTCCTCTCAACTTCAGACTCATCTGTTACCTGGTTGCCTACTCAAACCTCTAGTAGCTACATTAGAGAGTTCAAACAATATGTTTGAAATTCATCTGAACTTCCCATGCTTCTCTCAGAAACTTCTCCATCTAACAGATGGACATTGTCCTTCTCGATACTCAAACCAAAAACCTAGACCTAGGCCCAAGTTGTCTATCTGATCATTAATGGTTATTTTTTCACTGGTTTCATTAATATCTGTGTGCTGCTGTTGTTAGGTGTCAACAAGCCAACCCATTGCCGAATGAAAAGCTATCTAAAATGCTACCCAATCCTTCCAAATACTACTGTTTGAACCCATTGTTGAAAACACTGAGTCAATCTCCTGGTACTATATGAAAATATAATCCTTATTCTCAAAATGCTTAAGGTCAGGTAGATAAAATTATTTCTAACATTACTTAATGGGAAGGTCTTTAAATGAAATGCTCCAATATCTGCTCTAGCCTTACAACCTTGTACTTTTTGCCTTTATAATATTAAAATTTTTCAATGTGTGCATAAAAGGAAAACATAGACACAACTTTTATCATGTAAAAAGGCAAACAAAAGAGCAAAAAATAGCTCAAATTTCTTAATATTACACATCCCAGATCTCTCTATTAAGTCTGGGTCTTTTTATCTAGTAAGCTTGTCTATTACTTCATTAATGTCAAAACCATAAAGTTTCTATTTTCATTTCTTTTCTTTCCACATTTCAAATTCTCATTGTGAATTATTGTATTGAGTGCACTGGTTTTGGAAAACCTGAGTTATGTAGGTCTCTAACTCTCGTCACTCTTTGAATCACCATCCTCACTTACACAACTCTGTGTTGGACATTCATACTTTGACAATCTAATAGAGACTAAAAAACAAAGGCCAACTTCTTCCCTTCTCAAGAAGCCAATACTCTGGTAATTTCTTTATAAAATAATGTGATCCTAATCTTCTCCTTTCTATAACTCATCTGATAATTTGTCATACTGTGATGGTTTGTGTGTTGCTATGCTGATGGAAGCGATACCACCAGTATTTCAGATACCAGCAGGGTCACCCATGGCAGACAGGTTTTGGAGGAGCTTCTAGACTAAGACTAGGAAGATGGAGAGGCAGACTGCTTCTGAATGATTAGCCACTGAAAACTTGATGGTTAGCAGCAGATTCTTGTCAGATGTAATGCCAGAAGATAAAAACATTGTGATTAGTAGCTGAACATTGACAGACAATACCAGAAGATGGGCCCCTCAAATTGGACTGCACACAAAATATAACTGGGGAAGGACAGCCGCTTCAAATTAGAGTTGACCATTATGATGTGATGATGTGAATTGAACAAAACTTTTGTTATCTTCATTTGTTCATAGGGAAAACTTCAAAATAAGGAGAAACAGCTGCAAACATCCATTAGCAATCAGAAATATGAATCTAGAAAGATTAGAAGTTGTCAAAAATGAAATGTATAAAGAGCAATATCCCAGGGATCAGTATGCTAAATTGAACTGGCATTGGCCATTTAGAATGTGGCAATCATATAGTTTATTGTGTCAACCTAAAGAGGAATGGTGTCTCATCCTTTGTCAAAAAGAACATTTCAAGATGTATCTTGAAGTACATTGCTATCTGTGATAGGATAGTATCAATACACCTACATGGACCAAGAGGCAGTTCTTCTTTCAGAACATGGGAACACTGAATGGCTTAAAATTAAGAAAGGTGTAAAGCAGGGTTGTATTGTTTCAACCTGTATACTGAGCAAATAATCTGAGAGGCTGGGTTATATGAAGAAAAAATGTGGCAAGGATTGGAGGAAGACTCATTAACAACCTGCGATATGCAGATGATAAAACTTTGTTTGCTGAAAGTGAAGAGGACTTAAAAAAATATTTACTGATGAAGACCAAAGAGTACAGCCTTCAGTATGGATTACATCTCAACGTAAAGAAGACAAAAATCCTCACCACTGGACCAGTAAACAACATTCTTATCAACAGAGTAAAGATTGAAGTTGTCAAGGACTTCATTCTTCTTAGATCAACTATCAACACTCATGGAAGCAGCAGTCAAGAAAATCAAACTACATATTGCATTAGGCAAATCTGCTGCACAACACCTTTTTAAAGTGTTGAAGAGCAAAGGGGTCAGCTTCAAGACTAAGGTGCACCTGACCCAAGCCATGGTATTTTCAATAATCTCATATGCATGTGAAAACTGGACAGTGAATAAGGAAGACCGTAGAAAAAAATTGATGCCTTTGAATTATGGTATAGGAGGAGAATATTGAAAGTGCCATGGGCTGCCAAAAGAATCAACAGATCTGTTTTGGAAAAAGTGCAGCCAGAGTGCTCCTTGGAGGCTAGGATGGCCAAACTTCATCTCTTATACTTCAGACACATTGTCAGGATGGACCAGTCACTGGAGAAGGATATCATGTTTGGTAAGGTGGAGGGTCAGAGAAAAAGAGGAAGACCCACAGTGAGATGGATTGGGAAAGTAGCAGCATCAATGAGCTCAAACGTGGCAATAATTGTGAGCTTGGCCCAGGATCAGGCAGTGTTTCATTCTATTGTGCATAGGAACGCTATGAGTAGGTACTGACTCAATGGCACCTAACAACAACAATAAGGAAGACCAGTTAATTCCATTATTATGCAAACTGATGCACCAATCACTAAACCCCTGATGATAACATTGAAGAATTCTTGCAACCTTTTCAATCAGATATTGACCAAGCATGGAATCAAGATGCATTAATAATTACTGGTGATTGGGATGTGAAAGTTGAAATGAAGAAGAAGGATCAATAGTTGGAGAAAATATGGTCATGGTGATAGAAATTATGCTGGAGATTGCATCTAAGATATTTGCAAGACCAAGGACTTATTCCTTGCAAACATCTTTTTTTCAATAATATAAAAGGCTATTACACACATGAACATCACCAGATGGAATACACAGGAACCAAATTAACTACATTTTTGGAAAGAGACGATATCATCAGCCAATAAAAAGGCAAGATTCCGATTGTGGAACAGACCAATTACTTGTATGCAAGTTCATGTTAAAGCTAAAGAAAATTTAAACAAGTAAGTGACAGACAAAACATGACCTTGAATATATCCCACCTGAATTTAGAAACCACCTCAAGAACAGATTTGATGCATTAGACATTAATGATTGAAAACCAGAAGAGTTGTGGGATAACAACAAGAACATCATACATGAGGAAAATCAAAGATCATTAGAAAGACAGGAACAAAAGAAAAGACCTAAACAGATGTTAGTTGTTGTTGTTGTTAAGTGTCATGGAGTTGGTTCCAACCGATAGCGACCCTGTACAGGGTTTCCGAGGGTGTAAATCTTTACGGGAGTAGAAAGCCTCATCTTTCTCCCGCGGAGCAGCTGGTAGTTTCGAACCACTGACCTTAAGGTTTGCAGCCCGATTCGTAACCACTACGCTACCAGAGCTCCTTAAACAGATGTTAGTAGACACTCTGTAACTTGCACTTAAGCATAGAGAAGCTAAAATTAATGGAAGAAATTATGAAGTAAAAGAGCTGAACAGAAAATCTCAAAAGGTAGCTTGAGGAAACAAAGTCAAGTGCTAGCATAAAACATGGAAAGACCTGGAGTTAGAAAACCCAAAGAGAAATACAAGCTCAGCATTTCTCAAGGTGAAAGAACTGAAGGAAAAATTCTAGCCTCAACTGCAATATTGAAGGACTCCATGGGCAAAATACTGAATATTGCAGTAAGCATGTAAAAAATATGGAAGGAATACAGGCACTGTATCAAAAAGAAATATTCGATATTCATCCATTTCAAGAGGTGGCATAGGATCAAGAACTAATGATACTGAAGGAAGAACTTCAAGCTGCGCTGAAGGCATTGGTGAAGATAAGACTCCAAGAATTGACAGAATACAAATTGAAATATTTCAGCAAACTGATGCAGTACGGGAGCTAGTCAGTCATCCAAGCCAAAAATATTGTAAGACAGCTACGTGTTCACCCAAGTATGTGCATTCCATATTTGTGCCCATTCCAAAGAAAGATGGCCTGATGAAATATATAAATCACTGAACATTACTGTAATATGCAGGTAAATTTTTTCTTAAGATAATTACCAGAATGATTGAAGCACTGCATTGACATGAAACTGTCAGAAATTTAAGCCACATTCAGAAAAGGACATAAAATGAGGGATATCATTACTGATGTTAGATAAATCATGGCTGAAAGCAAAGATTACCAGAGGAAGCTAATTGTATTTTATTTACTGTGCAAAGGCTTTTAGCTGTGTAGATCATGACAAACTAAGTAGAACATTGTGAAGAATAGGTATTTCAGAAGACTTAATTGGGTTCATAAGGAACCTGTATACAGGCCAAGAGGCTGTTGTTTGAACAGAACAAAGGAGCTCTGGTAGCATAGTGGTTACGAATCGGGCTGCGAACCTTAAGGTCAGTGGTTCGAAACTACTAGCTGCTCCGCGGGAGAAAGATGAGGCTTTCTACTCCCGTAAGGATTTACACCCTCGGAAACCCTGTACAGGGTCGCTATGGGTCGGAACCGACTTGAAGGCACTTAACAACAACAACAAGGGATGCTGAAATTGTTTAAGATTAGGAAAAGTGTGCATCAGGGATGTATTCATTCACCATACTTATCCAATCTGTAGGCTGCACAAATAATCTAAGAAACTGGCTTATAGGAAGAACATGGCATCAGAATTGGAGATAGACTCATTAACGACCTGCATTTACAAATGATACAACCTTGCTTACCTAAAGGGAAGAGGATTTAACATACTGATAAAGATTAAACACAACAGTGTTCACTATGGATAACATTTCAATGTGAAGAAAACAAATCTTCACAACTGGATCAATGAATAATATGAACTTCTTTGGAAGGCAGTTTGATTTAAAAAGAGAAAAATCTTTGAAGTCAAATGAATCTGCAACCACACCTGGGTTCTGCTATTTTCTCTGCGTAGCTTATTTAATCTCTCTGAGCTTTGGTATCCCCATCTGCAAATGAAGGCAATAAAAGACTTGTAGTAAGATTATTACAGTAGGCCTGGCAGGGTTCAGGAGAATATGCACTAGATGGCTAACTGCAAGGTTGATGGTTCAAGCTCACCAGCTGCTCCTCAGAAACCCTATACAGTGTCACTATGAGTTGAAACCAAATCAATGGCACTGTACAAGAAGAACGAATGAAAATTGATCATCGGTAAAGTGTTTGAAGGAAGCTGAGTGGTAAAGTTAACATGTTTGACTGCTAACTGAAAGGTTGAAAGTTCAAGTACTCCCAGAGGTATCTACATCCAAATAATCAACCATGGAGAACCCTATGGAGCATGAAGTGATCATAAGTCAATATCGACTCAATGGCAACTATTTTCTTAAAGTGTTTGAAATACAGAGAGTAATTATTAAATGTTTTATCTTTTTTTGCTAGTACACAAATCAAATTGACAAGTTGAGCCTTTTTTGGTCAACTGACTTATAACAAGATTTGAATATGAGAGTTTTAGAATCTTATCTAGGAAGCTAATATGCATGGATATACCTTTTGGCTTCTTGTTTTAATATTCAGCATTAAATCTTGACATTTAAAAATGTTAAATTAATGACTGATCAATTCCAAATAAATTACCATCTTTAGAGGTGATGCTAATCAATGGAGCACATGACAGGGTTGGTTTGAAAAAGGCTTCATTTGACATTGAAGAAGATGGGATAACAATGACGTGGTATTTGTGATTATTATTCACTTATCATGTCATTACCAGAGCAAGCATAATAACTCTAATTAAGTCCTTTGATACTATGACTTCTACAAAACTGCTGATGGTAATCGTGTTATTATGAAAATTATGTTAATAATAAGACTAGAGTCTTCAGAAACAAAGGGATGATAACAATAGTAATTTAATTGTGTCTATATTTTCCATGTATCACAAAAGAATGTATACTCTATGTGAGGCATGAGCTATGAAAAGAGACAGACAAGGCACATTAGCTATAGAAAGAATCATTAAACATAAGGTGACAAGTGGAAATAGAACAACAAAAAAAAAAAAAAAGGAAGAAGAAAACAGAAAGGTCTTGAAATATAAGCAGTCTTGAATTGTTAAGGAATGGGTTTGCATCAGAAATAATACTAAGCATTATACCTTTGGGGTGCTCATGGTCAGGAGTTATGGTGTCTCAGGGACAAGTGAGTAAATTTACCCAGACCCAGACAGAGTATTTGCATAATAGGATCATGACACCCTAAAATATTGTAGAATTAAGATTTATGTTATTATTTGCCATTAAGGCAACTGACTTCATGTGTGCAGAGGAGAACTGCTCCATAGGGTTTACAAGGCAAGATCTTTTGGGCCACAGATTTCTAGGTCTTCCTCTGGGTGAGTTTCCTAACTGCCAACCTTTCAGTTAAGAGTTGAGCATTTAAATATTGTGCCACCAAGGGACTAAGGTTCTTATCCTACAAGATCCAGAAATAAGATTAAGAAACAGAGCAAAGATCCTACCTCACAAAGGACGTGGTCTCATACCAAAGCACAACAAAAATAAAGAGGGGACAAAGGGAGACTTTATCAACAAGCCTGTATTTTATGTCAGTCCAGGTAACAAAGAGGACTATCAGGTCTATCAGCAGCCATGGGATCCTCTCCTTGGCCATGTCCTCACAATACAGGTATCAAAGACTGACAGAGGACTCTCTGCCATGATTATAAGAAACCATGCTAACAAGATAGATGTCAGAATGCATATTCAAATGATATGTAAAGTCTGGAGCCTGAGCCAAAATAAACATGATTAAATATAACATAAAAAATGTAAAAACCCTCATGTAAAAAAGGTAGCTGTTATTACTTTTTATTAAGGGCATGAATTGTAACATTACAAAACTAGAAATCAAATACACTTTTCAGAGTTCAGGTCAGCGAGCTAAAAAATGTCCTTGAAGATATTAAAATAATAAGCCTAAAATTTTAATATTTCTTCAGATAAAATTAAAAGAAATTGCATGTTGCCATGATATTGAATAAGAAACTTTGAGAATCTTCTTGGCTGAAAAATTCTAGTGGCCATCACAATTCTCATTACAATAGTAAAGAGGAAGAGTAGATTTTACTTCTAGTGACCACAGGAGTAAAATGACCAAAAAACTATAAGAAACAAGCCAGTAAGAGGGAAATGCCATTCATTCATTAAGTTTACTAAAGTTAAATCTGAAAAAGTTTAACAAATCACAAAAGTACACAATTTGCAATCTCTGGCTTGATATTTTTTTAAAGAAAGATATGGGACTTTATAATAAATTCAATAGAAGTTAGCCTTGCAATGTTGTTAAATGCTGTCAAGTTGATTCCAAGTCAGACTGACCTAATGTACACCAGAACTAAACACTGACTGGTTCTGTATCATGCTCACAATTGCTGTTACATTTGAGCCGACTGATGGTGTCCCTGCATTAATCCACCTCATTGGGGGTCTTCTTTTATGCTGACCCACCACTTTATTAATATTTACTAATATCCTTTTAAAGGGACTGGTCACTCTCCTTTAATGTCCAAAGTATGAGAGATGAGAGACAATGTCTCACCATTCTGGCTTCTAAGGAGCATTCTGGCTGCACTTCTTCCAACACAGATTTGTTTGTTCTTCTAGCAGTCCATGTTGTTGTTGTCAGGTGCCATCAAGTTGGAACCGACTCATAGCGACCCCATGCACAGCAGAATGAAACAATGTCCGATCCTGGGCCAACCTCACTACCGCTGCCACACTTGAGTCCATCAATGATGCCACTTGGCCAATTCATCTTGTTAGGGGTCTTCCTCTTTTTCTCTGACCCTCCACCTTACCCAGCATGACATCCTTCTCCAGCGACCGTTTCCTCCTGACAATATGTCCAAAGTATGAGAGACGAAGCTTAGCCGTGCTGGCCTCCAAGGAGCACTCTTGCTGCACTTCCTCCAAAACAGATCTATTGGTTCTTTTGGCAGTCCATGGCACTTTCAGTATTCTCCTCCAACACCACAACTCAAAGGCATCAATTCTTCTACGATCATCCATATTCACTGTCCATGGCAGTCCATAGTACTTTTATAATTGTTCCACAATGCCATAATGCAAATGTATCAATTCTTCTACAGTCTTTCAGATTCATTGTCCAATTTTCATATGCATATAGGATGACTAAAAATATCATGTCTTGTATTATGCACACATTAATCCTCAAATAATATCTTTGCTCTTGAACACTTTAAAGAGGTCTTGTGCAGCAGGTTGTTGAATGCACTGCATCATTTATTTCTTGACTACTGCTTCTATGATCATTGATTATGGATCCAAGTAAAATAAAGTTTTTGGAAACTTCAATTTATTTTCCATTTATCATGATGCTATTTATTGATGCAGTTGTGAGGATTTTTGTTTTCTTTTCATTCAGGTTTTAATTATCTTTACATTTCTTTACATTGATATTTTCTGTTCTTTGCACTGAGTGCAATCCATCCTTAAGACTATGGTATTTGAGCTTCATCAGTAAGTATTATAAATCCTCTTCACTTCCAGCAAGCAAGGTGGTATGATCAGCATATCGAATATTGTTAGAGAGACTTCCTCCAATCCAGTTTCTCAGATTATTTGTTCAGCACACTGATTCAATAATTATGATGAAAAGATACAACCCTGACACAAACCTGTCCTGATTTTAAACCATTCAGCATCCACTTGTTTTGTTTTAATAACTGCCTCTTGGTCTATATACAGGTTACTCAGGAGCACAATTAGGTGTTATGGAAAACCCATTATTCACTATGTTATCCATAGTTTGTCATAATCCACACAGTCAAAAGACTTTGCCCAGTCAATAAAGCACGATTAGCATCTTTCTGATAATATCTGCTTTCAGTCATGATATCCATTGTTTCACATCTTCTTATGAATCCAACTTGAACTTCTGGAAGTTCTCTGTCAATGTACTGTTACAATCATTTTTAAATTATCTTTGCAAAATTTTACTTGCATTTGATACTGATGATATTGTTCAAGGACTTATACATTCGGTTGGGTCACTTCCCTTTGGAATGGGCACACATATGGATCTCTTCCAATCAGTTGGCCAAGTATAGATTAGCCCTTGATAAAAGGGAGATCTGCATCAATGGTCTTACCAACTTTTCTTCCAGAGGAAGCTTGAATTAAGTCCCTGTCAGTCACCTGATTCCTCTCCAGGGAGAGTCAATCCTTGGCAGGCACAGAGGTGTGTTTCTGTGTGTACCTTATAGCCTGGCACACTGGATGCTCCAGGATCATCTGACATTCATGAACACACACTCCATCCCCTCCCCTAGCCTGCCCAGACCCTTAGCTTCTTAGCCAGCATGCAGCCTGAGTCTCAGCACTCACTGCAGGACCTCTCCTTTCACTACCATTGTTCTCCTGAGGAATAGGGGTGCCACCTGACACACAGTCCCCACAACAGGTAAGGGATCACAAATAGGTGTCTACCTCCACTTCCTCCTTTAATACCTGAATATGGAAGGGAGCAAGCGGAACTGAAGGGATCTGTGGATGCTCTAATCCTCAAGCTTCTCTAGGATTCCCAAGTTCCTCAAAGCATCTTTCTGTGACTGCTTACCTCTGTAGGGGGCACCCATAAGTGCATTCCATCAACTCTTAGAGCATTTTTTTGTTTGTTTTATTTTTGTGAATACTTTCAGTGCAACTTGTACTTCTTCCTTCAATACCACTGAATCTTGATCATATGCTACCTCTTGAAATGGTTGAACAGTAACTGTAATTATTCCTCCCATCTTTTTTTGATCTTTTCTGCATCATGCAATACTTTATCCATGTTGCTGTTGTGTGAAGTGCATTTGAGTCAGTTCTGACTCCCAGTGACCCTGTACAGGGCTTTCAAGGAGCAGAATGTTGGTTTGAACCACCAACCTTATGGTTCAAAGTCTAGTGCTAATCCTATAATTCCATAGGAGTCCACGTGTTGTTGTTGAGTACCATTGTGTCGGTTCCAACTCATCGTGATGCTGTATAGAGTTTACAAAGATCAGCTGGCAGGTTTGAACTGCTGACCTTCTAGTTCATAGTCCAGTGCTAATAGATCCTTCAATATTTCAAATCACACCTTGAAATTTTTCTTTAGTTTGTTCAACTTTAGAAATGTTGAGTAAGTTCTTCCCTTTAGGTTTTCTAACTCCAGGTTTGGAACATTTCATTATAATATTTGATTTTATCCTCTCAAGCAGCCCTTCAAAAATTTATGATCAGCACTTTGACTTTCATTTCTTCCATTTGCTTTAGCTTCTCTATGCTCAAGAGCAAGTTTGAGAGTTTCTTTTAATGTCCATTTTGACCTGTTCTTTCTTTCCTGTCTTTTTAATAACCTTTTTATTTCTTCCATTATGATGGCCTTAAAATCATCCCACAACTCTTCTGGTCTTCAGTCATGAGTGTTAGTGCATCAAATCAATTCTTGAGATGATCTTTAAATTCAGGTGGGATACACTCAAGGTCATATTTTAACTCTTGTGGACTTGCTTTAATTTTCTTTAGCTTTAGCCTGAACTTGCATATGAACAAGTGATGGAATGTACACATTCTGACTCTGGCCTTGTTTTTGTTGATGTTAATGAGCTTTTGGACCATCTCTTCCCACAGATGTCAATTTGATTCCTGTGGATTCCATATGATGACATTCATGTGTATGTTGTTGCTGTTGTTGTTAGGTGCCATTGAGACAGTACCGACTCATAGTGACCCTATTCACAACAGAACGAAACAATGCCCGCTCCGGAGCCAACTTCACAATTGCTGCCACGCTTGAACCCATTGATGCTGCCACTTTCCCAATCCATCTTGCTGGGGGTCTTCCTCTTTTTCTCTGACCCTCCACCTTACCAAACATGACACCCTTCTCCAACCACTGGTCCCTCCTGACAATATGTCCGAAGTATGAGAGACGAAGTTTGGCCATCCTGGCCTCCAAGGAGTACTATGATGGCACCTCGTCTAACACATGTGTATAGTTATATTTTATGTTGCTGAAAAGAAGTATTTGCTATAAATAAATTGTTGATCTTAAAAGTTCTATCATGCGATCTCCAACATAATTTCTATCACTAAGGTCATAGTTTCCGACTACTAATCCTTTGATCTGTTTCCAATTTTCACATCCCAATCACCAGTAATTATCAATATATCCAGATTTCATATTTGATCAATTTCAAATGGAAGATATTTATAAAATTCTTCAATTTTGTGGTTACTGGCTTTAATTGTTGGTAAGTACATGTTAATAATAGTGGCATTAACTAGTCTTCCTTGTAGGAATATGCATATTATTTCATCACAGGCAGCATTGTACTTTGTGATAGATCCTGAATGGCTCTTTTTGATGATGCCTGTAACACTGTTCCTCTTCAATTTTTTGTTGCCCAATAATAACCATGTTATTGGTTCAAAATGGCCAATATCAGTCCATTTCTCCTCACCAATGCCAATATTGATCTTTTCATGGTCCATTTTATATTTGACAATGCCCAAGTTCCCTTTGTTGATACTTTATACATTCCATATTTTTATTATTAATGGGTGTTTGCAGATGTTTCCCGTCATTTTGAGTAGTGTCTCTTCATCCAGTGAAAGTCTTGATAGCTTTACTCTATTTGCCTCATTATTTTCAACTCTGTTTTGAGGAGGCATCATTTCCTCAGTTGTATTCTAAGTGACTTCCAACCTGAGTGACTCATTTTTTCAGTACTATATCTAACAATTTTCTGCTGTTCTTCATTATATTTTCATCTTCTGGTACTATATCTGATATCCACTGCTATTCATAAGGTTTTCAGTGGCTAATTATTCAGAAGCAGTCTGCTTTTCCTTCTTCTGAGTGTGTCTTAGTCTGAAAACTGCACTGAAACGTGTCCACCAGGGGTGACCCTGCTAGTATTTAAAGTACTTGTGGCATACTTTTGACCATCACAGCAACATACAAGCCACCATAGTACGACAAACTGATAGATGAGTGGTGTTGTGTTTGTGGTGGTGGTGGCAGTGGTGGTGTGCTTTCAAGTTAGTGTCAACTCAGAGAGACCCTGTATAGTGTTTCTGAGGCTGTAAATCTTTATAGGAGCAGAAAGCCTCATCTTTCTCCCAAGTAGCACCTGATGGACTCAAACTGCTTACCATATGGTCAGCAACTCAACACGTAATTCACTATGTTACCAGGGCTTCAATTATCACTTCATGGCTAAATTATCATGGTTCATTCTGGCAACCACATTTTAAAGAGTAAAATGATATAATAAACTCATGAAAAATGAAGCTATCTAATGAGGCAGACCAGAAACCCAAATAACACATGCATAAAGGACTTGAGAATGAATAGAAAACTCTGAAAAGACTCAATAATATATCCAAATATAGTTGACAAATTTGTTTGTCTGTCGGTTTTCTTCTTCAGAGAATAAACTAGAGTCAAAGAATGAGCATCACCAGACAGTCAGTTGTGGTTGTAAGTTGCAGAGGAGTGTACAAAAATGTTAACTGCTCCCTGAGATACCAGTTTACTGCACTGCAAGTATTCAGGACCATCTGCAAGGGTTCCTCAGTAAGGACAGACATGGAGCCCAACTTCTGTAGTGTTTTGGAAATTTATAACTCCATGTATGACGTATGGGAATTACATATTAGTGATATTCTTGTTGAGCCTCTAAACTCTCACCAACTGGCCACTCTGCATTTTTGCCTACCCTCTGAAAACCCTTTAGTTAATCACAAATTTACATGCAAATTGCATGAATGTCAAGACCACAGGAAAATATGAATGTAGTCAAGTTAACTCTTCTTTCTAAAATGTTTATTCATAATGATGTATCTTAGTAATGAAAATTAAGCCTTCTGTTTCATTTTCCATAGTACAAAAAACCTAAGACAATGTTCTTACATTTAATATCATGTCTGTATCCCAGAGCCACTCTGCTTGCATTAACTGTCCACTGTAAATCAAGATGAGAAAAATAAGTATATTTTCAGTACAAAACTTCACAGGCACTGAAGAATTTAGTCTGATTCTTGGAGTCTTTCTTTACTTCAAATTAATATGTGCTTGTAATATAAGTTTCACTTTGGATATTAATGTTTTTTCAGATAAAGTGATTTAGGTACTTAGAAAGTTATGTTTAGTTAATTTACTGCTTAATAATCATAAATTCTATTTTTCCCAGTGAGAATGAAGAACTAACATCAATATAGAAGGAAGTTTTTTTTTTTTTTTTTTTTTTTGAACATTAAACAAGATATTTATTCTAATAGCATCACTTTAAAGCTAAAGAAACTCAGCCCACACAAACAATATGAATGGTTTAAAGGAAGAACCAGGATTAAAATGTCTATCTTCTAACTCCTAGGCCATTGTTCTTTCTCAGCTAATAATAAGTTTTCACACTGTGTCTCATTTCATTGTATAAAAAAACAAGCCTGCAGGTTAGTTAATAAAAAATTGAGACTTTTGTTCAAGGATATTAAAGAGCCCAGGTCACTTGAATCCTTGACTTCATATTCAGTCCTAACCTATCACTGGATATCCAGGGTCTTGTACCTGCCCTCATGATTCATGAAATCGAATGTATAATTAGCATCTCAAACCTAACATGTGAAAATAGACATTTTTATTACCTCATGTGCCAACATCTTAG
Source organism: Chrysochloris asiatica (assembly GCF_000296735.1). NCBI lineage: Eukaryota > Metazoa > Chordata > Mammalia > Afrosoricida > Chrysochloridae > Chrysochloris > Chrysochloris asiatica. The sequence goes on along the minus strand of NW_006408533.1, from coordinate 26,845,327 downwards.
TTTTTCATTTCTTTTTAGATGTCTTGTTGACAAGATAAGAGCTGGCCTGATAACCACAATGTTGGTGGTTCAAATCCACCAAGTACTCCTTGGAAACTCCATACAGGGTCACTATGAATCATAACTGCCTCAATGGCACTTAACAATAACAAAAATTAGACATTGCTTCTATGCATTCAAGGAGCTCTGGTACCGTAGTGGTTACGAGTCGGGCTGCTAACCTCAAGATCAGCAGTTTTAAACCACCAGCTATTCCACGGGAGAAAGATGAGGCTTTCTGCTCCATAAATATTTACATCCTCTGAAACCCTATGTAGTGTGGCTATGAGTCAGCACATTACCCCACTACCACCAACCACCATGGCACACTACCATCAGCAACACCAGTATGCGTTCATTTCACTAAGGTCAAAACTCTATGTACTTTCACATTCCCTTTGTACCTGCATTTCAATCATTTAGCATTATTTTATCAATGCCTCCAGAATATTCCAAAAGTATTACTCCTCTCTGAATCCACCACATCCTAGTCTAAGCCACCTTTATCTCTTGCTTAGATTATCAATATTATATTCAACTGGCTTCACTGCTCCCCTTATTGCCTCTCAGCAATTTATTCTCCACAGAGAAGTCAGATTAATATTTGTAAAATATAAATCACACATTGATGAACCCCTACTTAAAACTGTTTAGTGGCTTCACAAAGCAAACATATGTCGTGTGACATATATTTATTTGTTATTAAAAGCCATGGAATTGGTTCCAACTCATAGTGAGCCAGTATAGGGTTTCTGTGGCGTGCTTGATGAGTTTGACCTGCCAATCATGTGGTTCAAACTGAGCTTGTGGTCCTATGCTTATCCTCAGTCCATACCAGTACTCCAGTGACCTATATAGTGGAATCATTAACTCTGCTAAATGACTGTCTCTATCAAGACTACATCCTAAATCTTTTGAAGGAGGCCTGGTTGACAGATACACAGAAACCGTATATAAGGAATATATTCATTCTGTGACTGTGTTGCTATTTAACATTTTATTATCGTTTTTTAATTGGCATGTTTTTCACTTCTTGGTTATATTTAAGAGTCCAGGTAAAATGGTGATTAAAGTGGTCAGTTGCTACTGAAGGGTCAGTGGCTCAAACCCATCAGTTGCTCCAGAGGAGAAAGGCATGGCGGTCTGTTCCCATAAATATTTCAGCCCTGGAAATCCTACGGAGAGGTTTTCTTCGGTCCTATAGAGGCCACCAAAAGTCAGAATAAACATCTGGCTATGGGTTTGGTTAAATTAAAAGCATTGCTAAGGATTCTTGTGTGTTTCTAGGTATCTGTGTGTACGAGATTCTGTGAGTTATCTACCAATGGGTGGAATTGCTGGATTGTCAGCTGTGGACAAATAAAAACTTTCTAAGTCGTGGCAAAGTCTTTGTAGAGTGGTTGTGCAAGTCCTGGTATAGTGCTGTAAGGTAAACACTGGACTGCTAACCACCAGGTAGGCTGTTTAAACCTACTAGTCCCTCCTCAGAAACCCTCTCCAGGATGATTATGAGTTGTAATTCACTCAGTGGCACTTAACAAAAACAACAACACCTCCACCAGCTATCTATAAGAGTCCCTATTACCACATGTCACTGATAATAGCACTAGAAATTTTAACATTTCTCAAAATAATGAATATGAAATGGAAGCTTTCATGGCTTTACTAGAGCCTTGATCTGGCACTGTTGGATAAGCACTAAAATGCTAACAGAAAGGTTGGTGGTTCAAACCCACCACTTAATCTTCAGACTCCCTATACAGGGTCACTACATGTTGGAACTGACTGGATGGCATTTAACAATAACATACGTTTACTTTGAATTTCCATAAACAGTAGTGATCTAGAGAATCACTTCATGTTTGCTGGTCATGTTTTAGTGTTTCTGTGGTACCGTGAAACTATCTGATATGGCTTTTCTATCCAACATCTTCCTAACTCCTACCTAAAGATTATGTGGGACCTTACAAATAGGGTGTAGAGTACTTTAATGCTAAGATTTGTTAGTCTTGTTATGCCACTAGTTTTAAAAGGTCCTGGTGTGGTGCTGTGGACTAATGTGTCAGACTGCAAAGTAGTTTGAACTGCAAGGTTGGTGGTTCAAGCTCACCAGCTGCTGCTTGGAAACCCTATACAAGGTCGCAAACAACTTGATGGCACTTAACAACCACAACAATCTCAGAAGCAGGAGTGGATGATCTCAGGACCATCAAGAAAGAAGGGCATGAGCAAAGCATGATACCTGGAAAACCAGTGACAAAAGAGGTGGTGACAGAGACAGGTGCAGGGACAGAAAAAGCCACTTCAGGGTTACCGTCCATATACATTCAGTAAAGCTGAATGCTTGTGGGCAAGACATTTGTTTTGGATACTCACCAACCAAACAGGGCAGATGCTGAGGAGCCACATGGCTGAGAGGTTGAAGAGAAGAGCGAGGCATGCCTGCAATATGGCAGAAAAGGTGTTCCTGAATGGACAACTGCTGCATCCTGACTTGTTCCTGATTCTGAATTGTACCCTGTTCACTTCTCTAATGAATTCCACAATCATGAGTATGTCTATGAGCTCTGTGTGGCAATCAAAGTGTATTATCAAACCCAGATGTGAAACAGAGAGTGTTCTTGGAGGAATGCTCGGTGCTAGAAAAGGCAAAGAAGTTTGATGGGTGGAGGCATGGCTGACCTCTGCTTCATAGGATTGGCCCTGAGCTGATTTTGAATTTTATTCTCTTTGCCCCTTGTGAAGCCAGAGGAAGTCATACATTGCCCACCTAACTTTTTTGCAGTTTCTTCTTTTATGAAGTATCTTTTTATAACTTTGTCTCAATTCTCAGTGATTTTTAAAATTTATTTGATTCATAGGATTTCATTATGTATTCTAGATACAAATTCTTGAATTTATTCATGTCAAATAACTTTTAAAAATATTTAACCTATATTTTCACACACACACACACACACACACATATATATATATATATATATATAGAGAGAGAGAGAGAGAGAGAGAGAGAGAGAGAGAAGAGAGAGAGAGAGAGA
>NW_006408533.1:26806851-26842150 GCF_000296735.1 Chrysochloris asiatica | reverse complement strand
ATATATATAGAGAGAGAGAGAGAGAGAGAGAGAGAGAAGAGAGAGAGAGAGAGAGACAGACAGACAGAGCTCTTATAGCGTAGTGGTTACGAAGTGGTTACGAATCGGGCTGCTAACCTCAAGATCTGCAGTTTGAAACTACCAGCCATTCCATGGGGAAAAGATGAGGCTTTCTGATCCCGTAAAAATTTACAGCTGGTCAACAACAACAAATATATATATAAATTTTAATTCACATGTCTATATATATATACATGTGAATTAAAATTTAAATTACAATTTAGCTACATTTATTTTTTAAATTTCTAATTCATTTAGGATTTCAAAGAATTACTTTCTTCTCCAAAGGCAATAAAGGTATTCTTCCAATAGCTTTAAAGTTTTGCAGTTCACATTTAAGTTCTTGAATTACCTGGATTCTGTTATCGTATAAAGTTGGAGAAAAATGGGCAAGCTTATATATTTCTTAATGAAAAACCAATTGTCATAAATACCATTCATTAAAGAGTTGATCCTTTCCGTGACCTGCTTTACACTTCTTACATATAGCAAGATTTCATATATACTTGCATTTGTTGCATTGAGTTATTTGTGTATACATGGACCAATCTCATGAACTTAATTACTGTGGAAAAATACAGAGGCAATATAGCATTATACTTTAAAGAATGGAATTTTTTAAAGTATAATGCTATATTGCCTCTGTACTTTAAAGGTGAATTGTCTTGATTGGACAACTAGCTCTATCACTATTAGCTACGTGACTCAGCAAAGGTTTCTTTCCTCTATTTTCTCCATTTGTAAAGTGATGATAATAGCTGCATCTACTCTGAGGTCCGAAGTCTTGGCTGGTGTTGTGATGTGAGTTAATGCACTAGACTGCAAAGTCAGTTTGAACCAGAAGCTAGGAGGTTTAACTCACCAGCAGCTCCTCAGAAATCCTATACAGGGTTGCTATGGGCCAGAACTGACTCTACAGCACTTAACAACAGCAACAACTCCAAGGTTTAGTTGTAGACTAATTAAGTCTGAATATTTAAAAAGACAAACAAGCAAGCATAACAGTATCTGCTGTGCAGTAATGCATAATAAATATTGTTATGGTACGACAAGTTAAGTTTTCATTAAATTCATTTTTTTTTTTTTTGATTCTCAAGAAATCTGGTCAAAAGTAATACTTATTACAAGCTAGGTAAATAAAAACCACCTTCTTTTCATCCTCTTCCCATTTTCAAAATGTAATTAATATTGTTATCTCTTCAGGTCATACCTGCTGTCCTCAAACCTGCTGTCATTTCTCCATGAGGAATTGTCCTTGACAAGTGATTTGGCCCCTTGCCCTGGCCTGATGCCAGCCTTCTGCTTATTTCCTAGGTCCTGTCGTGTGATGTATTGTTTCCAGCTTTAGCATTGTTTAATGTTCATACACCAAACACTAATCAAGGTTTCTAGGAGCTTATTCCTCCAAGTCAAACCTGTGCCAGTGCTGAGCCAATCTGTCTCAAGCCTCATGAGAAACCTTCTCTCCAAATGTGGGGATATATGGGCCCGGTCTTCTGGCTGAGAAACCAGAGCTCCCCCATGGTCCACTTGGCCTTGAAGTCTTTGGCCTTGAAATTCCAAATTATAGGAGAAGGTCCATCTGTTAGTGGAGACATTCAGACATCTCTAAAAGGGTTCCTAAATGGCTGTTTTGTTCGAAAAAAGAAAAAGCACAGGATGTTCAGTAAAAAATAACGACATTTCCCAGATTGAAATGTATTTCTGTGCTTTGTGCCTGAGAGTAGGCAAACATTAAGTGCAAATTTTGTGGAAGGAATGAATGATGGTCAAAACGGCATGGTATTTTACTTCTGTAAATTCCCTTTCCAAATGGTTTTCATACACATTATCCTGTATAACCTTAGAAGTTAATATTTTTCATAGAAGCATCATTTTTAATATTTGAAAACTGAAGAATTAAGAAACATACAGAATTGATAAAGGTTATAAGAATCCTGATGAGGTGCTACATGGTAATATGCTGGACTGCAAGTTCAGTTTGAACCAATCCTAGAAAACCCTATGCATGGTCACTATGAATTGGAATCAACTCCAGGACACGTAACAAAAACAGCAATAGGGCGATTATAGGTCTATTCATTCAGAAATTAATGAATGTCTATTATCTGTCAGGAATTGGCACTGTAGAATGTGCACTTGACTGTGAACCTCAAGATTGGAGGTACAATCCCCCAGCAGCTTCTTGGAAACCTATGCAGGGTTGCTGTGAATCGAAACCTACTGGAAGGCATTTTCCAACAACAGCAACAACAAATGCAAAGATAATTAAGGTTTTTTATTGCCTTCTACCTTGCCCACTCACCCTAGCTTTGTAGCAGGAGAAATAGGCATGTACATACATGATTATATGTAATAAACAAAAATGAAAAGCTTATAAATACTATAACAGAGACATATACAAAGTATGGACGGCACCGATGATATAGAGATTTATTTCTACTTAGAAAGACTGAAAGGTAACATTGAAGTAAAATTTGAAAAAATCAATAGAAGCTTCCAAGATAATGAAATGAAATAAGGGGATTGCAGTTCTCACTCACAGAGTATAAGGGGGCAAGTTGACTGTGTCTCCAGGAAAGATATACAGAGTTCTATCAGTGTTAGAATGTGAGAATAGGTGCAGGGGAGGCTAATGGGGTCAGAAATAAAGCTAGATAAAGAAATAAATCTGGTAACTTCTCTATCTACCATCAGTGGTGTTTGTGACAATCCAATAAAATTTAAAAAAATTGAAAATGCATGATAAATTTTGCAATATTATCTAAATATTGGATGTTATATATTTTATTATATATAGCAGATTCGATTCCTTTTCAAACCCATTCTTCAGACTTATAGACCTGATATATATTTTATTTATTTATTTATTTATTTTAATACACCTATACATCTGGAGTTCTGGTAGATACTATAGGTTAATATACTGGACTGAAAAGTCAGTTTGAACCACAAGTTTGGTGGTTCAAACTCACCAGCCACTCCTCAGAAACACTATTCAGGTTCACAATGGGCTGGAACTGACTTGATGGCACTTAATAACAACAACAACAACAATCCTACACATGCTTCACACCACTCATCTGTCAGTTTGTTACACTGTGTGATTAGTGTGTTGCTGTGACTCTGGAAGCTATGCCTCAGGTGTTTTAAACGCCAGCAGGGTCACCTTTGATGGACATATTTCAGCAGAGCTTCCAGACTAAGACAGACTAGGAAGAAGGAAAGACAGATGACTTCTGAATATTTAGTCACTGAAAACCTAATGAATAGCAGTGGAACACTGTCAGATGACATCAGAATATTGAATATTGAAACATAATGAAGCGCACCAGAATATTGTCAGATTTAGTGCCAGAAGATGAGCCCCTCAGGTTGGAAGACATGCAAAATATGACTGGGGAAGAGCTGCCTCCTCATAAAGCAGAGTTGACTGGGGGTTGGAAGAACAAGGTAGATAGGGAAAAACCTAGGTAGGTTTGCATGTGCTAAATGAGACAGAGGTCAATAGTGATGTATGTTCAACCTTGAAACAACAGGACTACGTGATACAGGGATTGAGGCATAGTCTGAATGGATAAAAGAAGGAAAATAATGTTAATATGCTGGACTGTCTTATGAATATTGGTTTCCCTTGCCTACTATTGTAAAATAAACACTTGAGTGGGATATAAAGGCATATCCAGAAACATGATTCCAGAAAGCTTATCAGCCCATCTTCAGCCTATAATTGATTAGAATAAAGGAGTTCTAGAACTTGCCCAGTGAAATAGACTTCTTGTGGAGACTTTGTTGTGTTTAGGACTTTAGGTGGAATCCTGATCCCTATCCAGAACCTTCTGAGGTGGGACATTTCCACTTGAGAAGACAGGCAGACCAGCCCAGAATGGCATGGCTGGAAGAACAAGGAAACTTCTTGAAAAACAAAAATGGCAGTCTGTTTGGCTATTACAAGAACTAGAAAGCTGTTCTCCCGGGAGCCATCAAGGCAAGTAATCAAGTCTCTTCGGGACAAACCCCCCCTCCAAGACTGTAACGCAAAGGGAACCCTACAAGCAGGCATGTGAGCTGTCTGGAAAATGTGTTGGTCTACATGTGAGTAGAAGTAGAAGTAAGGCAGTAATGAAATATGGGCTGAGTTTGATCATGTTCCATAGACTCCTGTCAACCCTGAGGTGAGAAAGAGAAGAGGAAATACTGGTTGGTCTGAAGGTTGTGTGGACTTGTAAACTCCTGAGCCCATGGACACTGACCTAGCTGCAGAGGGCTAAAGATGAGAGTGAAGTGTCTAACTGATATGAAGTGTGGGAAGACACACAAAAACACTTAAATTTACAGATATTACCCATTTGACCTGCCTTCAATGGCCTGATGATCAGAACTCAGCTAGAGGAAGACAAAGAAAGCAAGTACAAACTGCTACAATTCATTTTGTCTGACCTATACTTATGGTTGTAGTAGCTCAAAATACCAACCAAGAGGGAAAGAGACTTCAAGTCAAGGACCAAGCCTACAACTTCTCTACACAAGGTTGATAGGGATGGGCAACTTAGACATTGGCTACCTAAAATGGGGGCTGGTAGAAGGGCTATAAAGGTACAAAGTGACTGCCTTATAAGTTTTCAAAAGGGAGTTTAGTTTCCGAGTTTGTGGAGGAAGGTGGAATCCCCACTGAATAGTTTTCATCTTGTCTAGGTGGGTCTGATCAAAGGAGTTGGGGATAGGATTCTTTTGATTCAATAGTGAGTATTGTTATTGTGACTAATTGCAATAGTCACAACTGTAGAGATAGAAGTTGTATAAGAAAAAGAGGGCTGAAGTTAATCTTACATTCAAGGAACAGAGGACCCTAGGACCATCAAGAGAGAAGAGCATGAGCTGAACTTGGGACCCTAACCAGAGAAGCAGCAGCACCAGAGATGGCAACAGAGGTGATGGCATGGAGAGATAGAGGAGATGAGAACTCTGGACTAATGGAAAGAGAAAGGCTATGTGCTGGTGGGCAGGAGAGTGGCTGGCAGAATGTGCCCTTTGGTTTTTTAAATGGTTACATATCCCTGCGTGGTTTTGTGTACAAAAAAAAAGAAAGAAAGAAATACAGATGATATAAGCTAATACTGTTACATGATGCATGGAGGGTATTGTAATCATTGCAATGAAACAAAATACCATAGGTTGAGTGCAAAACTAATGTTCTCACATGTAAACTGTCACTCAATTCACAATAAAAGCTTTTTTTAAGAAAAAAAGAAAGTAGAGTTGATCGTGATGACAGGAATGGAGTAAAGCCTTCGCAACCTTTGTTTACTAATGGTGCACATCACAAAATGAAGAGAAACAGTTGTAAACATCCAATAATAATCAGAACATTGATTGTACAAAGTATGAATCTACAAAAATTGGAAATTGTCAAAAATGAAATGGAAGATCAAAGGCCACAGTCTTTGTTATGGTTTGTTTGCCCCTCAATGTAAAGAAAACAAAAATCCACACCACTGAAACAATAAATAACATCAAGATAAACAGAGAAAAGATTGACATTGTCAAAGACTTCATTTTGCTTAAATCAACCATCAACATTCACAGAAGTAGTAGTCAAGAAATGAAACAATGTATTTCATTGGGCAAATCTGCTGCACAAGACCTCTTTAACATATTCAAGAGCAAAGATATCAGTCTGAGGACTAAGGTGTACCTGACCCAAGCCATAGCATCCTCAATAGCCTCATATGCATGTGAAAGTTGGACAGTGAAGAAGGAAGACTGTAGAAGAAATGTTGCATTATGGTGTTGGAGGGAAATTTTAAAAGTACCACGGACTGCCAAAAGAGTATACCAATATAGGTTGGAAGAAGTACATCAAGAATTCTCCTAGGAAGCCAGATTAGCCACACTTCGTCTCTCATACTTTGGGCATATTATCAGGAGGGACCAGTTCCTGTAGAAGGACATCATGCTTGGTAAAGTGGAAGGTCGGAGAAAAATAGGAAGACCCCAACAAGATGGATTGGCACAGTGGACAATGGGCTCAAGCATAGCAATGATTGTGAGGTTGCTATAGGACCAGAAAGTGTTTTGTTATGTTGTGCCTATGCACAGGGTTACTATGAGTCTATGATACCAACTCTACGGCAGCTAACATCAGCAATAACACAGGCTTCAGAGGAAGCACAACCCATCGATAAATCTGGGGATGGGTCTGGCTCATCTAAAATGAACTCAGCTTTCTTCCTAGTGTTTGATCCAAATATATGTATAACTTACTTCAGAGCAATAATAAGAAATAAAGCTGTACACTAACTTGTTCTGGATGGCATTCTGTGTGAATATAGATAAGCTGCATTCACTCACGAAAGCCCAAGGATGGAGCTAACGTTCTGCAAAGCATTGTATGAGAAGATTTAGGTAAACGGATCTAGAGATGTTGGGTTATGCCAGTCCTTAGAGCCTGTCTTTTCACTAGGTTTGCTCTTATATAATCCAGAAACTTCCTATTTCTCCATTCAGTTTGTTTGAGTAGGGTTTTCTTTTATTTATAGTATAAAATATCCTGAAGATACCTTATTATTGGCCTTAATATGATACCTTATATTGTTGAGGATATTTATCCTATGGATTCCTAGTATGGCGCAGTAGGATTAGTATTGGTCTGCGAACAAGAGCATCAGCAGTTCAAAGCCACCAGCTGCTTCTTGGAAAACCTACATGGGGTCAGTATGAGTTGTAACTGACTTGACAGCACCTAACAACAACAACAACAACATTTTTTTTTTTTTAAAGAGAAAGTTCCCTCACTCCTAGGAGAAAACTGATATTTTTGTAGCCATGTAACCATTTAATAAACAACTTATTCAATGAATATAATTCTGTAGGTCCTTGCTCTAAAGGCCAGCTGAATCAGTAGTCAACACCTATGAACATGATTCTGAATGCTACCCAATGAACAATAGTCTCACTCTGGCACTCATGTTTCTCTAGATGATGTCAACCCATTCCCATCTCTAAACATCTTCCAGAGCCTGCATTCTACACTTTAAACACCTCATTATACTTGTATAAGATCAGTGGTGTATGCTGTTTAGAAAGATTGTGCCTGGCCAATTGAGCCTGTTTTATTTAAATGTGCATTATATTATGTCTGTGTTTTATGTGTGTGTTTTGTTTCAGATATTGATTCGTAGTCTCATCCTTTGATAGTTTCTTGAATCTCAGAGCATCCTGAAAATATGTTACTATTTGCCATGCTACTCATGATTTATATGCAACAAAAAGGCATCTGGTCAAGGTTTGGTCACTTCCTTCTGACACCCCCTTTTTCATAATAATGACTTCAACAATTAACCATTTAATTTGTTTGAAGATATAATGTGGACATTGTGACAGTTTCAGACATTGCTAAATCAGGTTTCATTATATGTTTGGGGTAAAACAAATAACCCATGGTGTGTAAGATAGTTAAGTGTTTTCCAATTTAAAATATAAGGCTATAATTCAATAATATATGAGAGTGGTTTTTAATACTCTTTGTAGAGTTTAAAAAAGAATTACAAGAGAAGACATGTTATCTATTGAAAATAATCCTTTAAGGTATTTAGAAAAAAATTCCCTGTTCATGTAATTAATTATATTTTACCTTATCTGGTTCAAAGACATAGACATTTCATAGACGTTGTTGTTGTTAAGTGCTGTTTAGTTGCTGTCAAGTGATCCTGTGTAACGGTTTCAAAAAGTGGCTAGTGAGTTTGAACCATGGACATTGAGGTTAGCAATCCCATGCTTATCCTCCAGCACCACACCAGAACTCATTCATAGACATAAACAAAGACATTTCCTAACCAAACAATGTTGGTTCATAGACAGATTGTTTGGTTTCCAAATCCTTTGTTGTTAAGTTCCACTAAGTTGATTCCAATGTACAGGCTTTACGAGAACAGCTGGTGGGTGATCTAGTAAAGTTGTAGTACAGATACATTATTTACATTGTTGTATAGTTAAAAATCAATAGTTTCATATATTCAATACAAACAGATTATTATCCCATTAGACTAAATCTGTATATCGATGAGCTTCCCACAACTCATCAATGCACAGATTTAGTCTAACACATTTGTGAACATCACCCCATGCCTATGCTGTTCATGCACCAAAGCAGGCACAAATGATATTGCAACCTATGAAATGTGATTTGGGAGATGACCTGACCAAAAAGATCTCTCCCATCCACATGTAAGCCTGAATCAAGTGTAACATACGGATATGCTAGGAAAGCTACCATACATCAAGTCAATAAAACTTACACATGAATTAGATGAAAAAATTTCTTTCTCCTATTTTAGGATAGTCCAAGTCCCTCGTGAGAGCAATGAGTATCTGATCAGAGAAAAGGATAAGAGAAACCAAGTTTCTTCAAATCAATTCTAAATATCAGATAATTCCCGGAAGTGGTCAGCATAGCAAATACTGAAGCAGCTTTTTTCCACCTTTGGTTACACTGTGGGAGTCAAACAAAATGGAAAATTGGTTTGCCGGACGCCAGAAGCAGCTCTTCCACCCCAAGTGAAAATTAGCATGTTCAGATTTCAAGAAATAAAGATTTTTCAGCTTTATCATGCTTTTCAATGTATTTCCTTAAAGGTTTGGCAAATAAAGCAATTTATTAACTACGAAGAAAGAAAAGCAATTAGATTCAAGTGAGCATTCACAAAGGAGATTTAATGTTCTGCTCTTTACAACCAATCTCAAGCAAGGAAAATGGCACAAATATTATTTGGATTGTCCAAATAAACGTCTATGTATAAAAGACATGAGGGAGAAGGACAAGACAAAAGGAGAAAAAGAATGAGTAATTCATGCAAATATTTAAAGTGTGGGGGTGGGTCGGGTTTGTTTGTTTGTTTTTGGAAGTTTTTATTGTGAATTAAGTGAAGGTGTATAGAGCAGATCAGTTTTACATTCAACAAATAATTATTTCATCACAATGATTGTATTTGCCTCACCCCTCCATGTAACAACAGTTATCCCACTTCCTCCCTGTGGTTCTTTATTCCATCCCAACCTTTCTTCCCAACCCTTCTGAATTTTTCCTTAGGCAAATGTTGCCCTTTTGAACTTGAATGGTTGACCATTCCATGGTGACCATACCTTACTAGTGTTGTCCCCATTCTGTCTACCCCTTGGCTGAAAACTGGGCCATAAGTTTCTTTTTCTATTTGTTTTTTTGGTTCCTTGGCATATACTCAAATTGATGTGCATGTTCGTTACTTCTCTGTTTAATCTGACTCTTGAGATGAAGTCAGTTCTCATGTTAGTACACCCAAAGTCAAGTCTATAGAACTGCTGGTTTCTTCAGGGTTTAGCTTAAACTTTGTCTCAGTTTATTTTGTTCTCCCAAAACAGTTCTTTTTGTGATACTTAGGACAATGAATTGAATCTTATCTCTTTGATTTGAATGGACAGAAACCTGTATTAATTTTCAGAGATTTATACAGCAATTTTGGCTTATCAGATTCTGTTTGAAAATTAGTAAAAATAACCATTTTTCAACTGTGTTGAAAAATAATTTGTGGTCCTTTCTTTTTTTCCTTTCTTAGAATTATTAATACGCACACAACCAACTATCTGTTGAGCAAATTTCTTTATGCAGAGATACTTGAACTGGCTCTTTCAATTCCTATTTCACCTACCTTCTAGTTAAAATGTTAGAAAGGGGAAACAAAAACAAAAACAAATCAAAGACAGACAAAAAAATACTGTATTCCCTAGACTTCTTTTAGTTAGGGGTCTGGATGTGATTCTGGCCCAGTACTTTCATGTACTTAGGTTCATTTGAAATGCAGAAGTACAGAGATGTCAAACCCTTATGCTCTGGCAGGTGGAGAAGGGTCATGGTAGCAACCAGTCTCTGCCGTCCAATGCCTAGTCATCAACTTGGCAGGTGAGAGAGTCAATTGTGGTGGCTGGAAACCTGGCAGTGGTTGCAGCAGGACTAGCCTGTTGACTGCTGAACACCTCCTGAGATGTTGTTGGCTGCCAGGAAGTCCTATTCCAACTCATAATGCCCCTGTAGAACCGAACAGAAGTGCACCATTGGGTTTCCTAAAATGAAATCTTTATGGGAGCAGATAGTCGTTCTTTTTTTCTTTGGCACAACAAGTAATTCCAAAACCCTGACTACTCAGTTAATAGCCAGGTGTTTAACCATTGCATCTCCAGTAATCCTTGCTGAGGTGGTGGTGATGGTGTACGTGGAGTCGGTTCCAACTCATAGCAACACTATATAGGGTTTCCAAGGCTGTAAATCTTTATGGGAGCAGAAAGTCTAATTTTTCTCCCATGGGAATGGCTGGTAGTTTCAAACTGCTGACCCTGAGGTTAGCAGCCTGACTCTTAACCACTATGCTACCAGAGCTTCTTTGCTGAGGTGGTAGAACAAGGAAAGAAGTTACTCAATGGTACTAATAATAGAATGCCTAATTCCATCTAGCAAGCCTCTTTTAAATGCTTAGAGCTCTGTCTGTTTCCTGCATTGAAACTTCATGATGTATCTTAATAACTCACAGTTAATTTTTATTCTTTATTTTTGCTTTCTGTACATATGTATGGAGTCCGGGTGTGGTGCTGTGGGTTAATGTGCCAGACTGCAAAGCCATTTGAACTGCAAAGTCAGTGGTTCAAGCTCACCAGCTGCTCCTTGGAAACCCTATGGGTCAGAATAGACTCGACAGCACTTAACAACGGGGTCAGTATGAGTTGTAACTGACTCGACAGCACTTAACAACAACAACAACAATATATATATATATATATATATATATATATATAGAACACAAATACACTGTGTACAATTTAAAAAATGAAAACCAATAAAAAAAAAAACTTAAAACCTACCTATTGTTATTAGGTGCCATTGAGCCGGTTCCTACTCCTAGAAACCCTAACTACAATGGCACAAAACTCTGTCCAGTTGTGTGCCATCTACCAATCCTTACTGTGTTCGAACCCATTGTTACAACCACTGTGTCAATCCATCTCACTGAGAGTCTTCCTCTTTTTCTCTGACCAAGCATGATGTCTTCCTCTAGGAACTGGTTTCTCCTGATAATATGTCTGAAGTATGTGAGGCAAAGTCTAGTCAAACTAACTTCTAAGGAACTTTCTGACTGCACTTATTTTCTGACTACACAGAACGTAGATAAAACTTTACTAAACAAAGTAATGGAGCCTTGTGTGGTGTTGTAAGATAACACTGGACTCCTAACCATGATGATGGTGGTTCAAACCCATTTCCTCAGAAACACTATACAAGGTCTCTATGTCTAAATGACACTTAACAACAACAAACAAAATCAAAGATTTTGACAAAAAAGAAAATGACGTATTTTGACAAATTGCTTTGGCAAATAAGCTAAGTAAAAGGGATTCAGGATCATAGAAGAATCATATATGAACTAGGTCTTCAGGAATAGAAATATTTTTGACATTTATCGAAAAATGGGAAAAGTGTTTACAGACAGAAGAAATTGTACTCAATGAATGGAGGGATCATGTTTAGTTCCTTGTGCCTGGAGCCTAGAGTATATGGAACATTGAGAAAGTAGATTTGTAGTGAGGGTAGTCTTGAAGAAAGGTAGTGAAGGGTAAAGAACTTAAAAAAAAAAAATTCTATAATGTTAAATTGAGAGTGTGAAAGGTTTGAACTATTCCTAATGTGACTTTTATACTAATCATTTTTTTAACTTCTTATTGTGAATTGAGTGAAGGTTTAGAGACAAGATCTTCAGTTTTACATTCAACCAATCATACATTTTGTTACATCTCAATGATTGCAATCCCCTTTATGGAACAACAGTTATCCCACTTTTTCCCTGTGGCTTTTATTTCCATTCCACTCTCCTTCCTATCCCTTCTCAACTTTGTCCTTAGGTAAACATTGCCCTTTTGAACTTGAATCACTGACCATTCAATGGTGAGAATACTGTACTCAAATTTTCACACTTCCTATATACCTGTCTGTGGGAGAAAGATGAGGCTTTCTGTTTCCGAAAAGATTCACAAGCCTCTGAAACACTAAACAGGGTTGCTATGAGTTGTAACAGACTAGAAGGCACTTGACAAGTATGCCTATCTACTGCTTAGCTGAAAATTGGACCACAAGATTGAATGCTGTTCCAGACTTGAAGGGTGGTTGAGGGCGACAGTCTTGGGTTCCTGTAGTCTCTTTCTAACCAAGTAAACCCTGTCTTTTTTTATATATAATTTTGAGTTTTGTTCTATATTTTCTTCTACTCTATGCTGGAACTTCTAATGGGTTTTCTTTCAGAGCAGTTGGCAGTAGTAGCCAGGTACCATCTAGTTCTTGTCATGCTCCATTAGTCCTTTGAACTACTTGATTTCAAGCGTCTTCAAATTTTCAGCATTCTTCTTTCTTCCACACATGGAGAGACCAATAGTTGTACTTGCACCTTAAATGACCACTCATGAGCTTTTAAGATCCCAGTAACTATTCACCAAATTAGGAGTAGAACATTGTCTTTGTGGACTATGAAATGTCAATTTACCATGGTGTACCCTGAGACTGTGGTCCTGAGCCCCTAGAACCAACCAACCATTCATTGCTTTATGATGTTTGACAATATCTAAGAAGTTTCACCATTTTGTCCCCTGTATGCTCCATCATGTACTTCTGGTGTGGCTCTGTATGAGCAGAAGGCCAAACCACAAGATCATCAGTTAAAAACCCAGCAGCTCCTCAGAAACCCTAAACAGGGTCGCTATGAGTCAGAACTAATTCAATGAAACTTAACACCAACAGCAAGTTTCCATCATATCCATAGCTGTGGTTGTAGTAAAGGTAAATGACCAGGTACAAATATCCTCTGTCAAACCTTTATATATATGTGAGAATGCTTCCACTCTCCCTCACATACCCATTAACCCTGTATATTGGTTCACACACCTACCCACAGTATAATCTATATTTCTTTTAACCCTTCCTTGCATTCCTCCTTGTATCTTCACCTGTCTCCATCATTCTTCTGCCAGCCTCCCTCTTTTTGTATATTGCTCTTACCATTAACTGAGCTAATATATGTCTAGCCTCTAGCCAGTGAATTACTCTCCCTTCCCTCCCATCTATGATAACTATTAAAGAATATTTCTTATGGCTAGCAAATCTTTTCTTGAGTTTTTATGATATGGTGGACTCATATAATATTTGTACTTTCATAACTGACTGATTTCACTCAGCATAATGCCTTCCAGGTTCAATCCATGCTATGAAGTGTTCTGAAGATTCATCATTATTTTTCAATATTGCATAGTATTATTTTGTGTGTATGTATCAAGATTTGTTTATCTATTCTTCCAATGATGGGAATTTGGACTGTCTCCATCTTTTGCTAATGTTACTAGCACTGCAGTGAAAATGGGTGTGCATCTACCTACTTGTGTCGTGCCTCTTATTTCTTGGGGACATATACCAAGTAGATGGATCTCTGGGTCATACAATACTCACTTTACAAGTTTTTGAGGAAGCCACATATCATTTTCCACATTGGTTGCACCTTTTACAAGCCCACCAACAATGTAGGAGGACCGCAGTCTTCCCACATCCTCACCAATGTGTGTTGTTTTCTGTTTATTCATTTATTTATGTAACTTTGTTATTAATGCTAGGGTGAAAAAAATATCTCTTTGTTGTTTTGATTTGAATCTCTTTAATGACTAGGACTCCTGGTATGGCGCTATAGGATCAGTATTAGACTTTGAACCTCAAGGTCAGCAGCTCAAACGCACCAGCAGCTTCTCTGAAACCCTATACAGGGTCACAATGCATCAGCACTTAACAACAATGTAATAACAACTCAGCAGCACTTAACAACAATAGTGACTAATGGGAGTCTTGGTGTCAGGCTGTAGGATAAGCACTGGACTACTAAGTGAAAAGTCAATGGTTTAAACCTTCCAGTAGCTCCTTTGAAATGCTGTACAGGGTTGCTATGGGTTAGAACTGGCTTGAAGGCACTTAAAAAGAACAGCAACAATGACTTAAGATCTGGAACATTTCTTCATATGTTTGTTGGCTGTCAGAAAATTTCCTTTGGTGAAGTATCTGTACATGTCCTCTGCCCATTTTTAATACTGTTGTTTGTCTTTTTGTTGTAGAGGTATTGGAGTTTCTTTAAATTTTAGATATTAGTCCCTTGTCTGATATACTATTGCTCAAAAATTGTCCCAGTCTGTCAGCTCTCTTTTCACTCTTTTGATGAAATCTTTTTAGGTACATATGTGTCTAATTTTTAGGAGGTTCTAAATACTCACTGATAAAGATCAAAGACCACAGCCTTTGGTATGGATTGCATCTCAATGTAAATAAAACAAAAATCCTCAACACTGGAACAATAAACAACATTCTTATCAATGGAGTAAAGACTGAAGTCAAGGGCTTCATTCTTCTTGGATCAACCATCACCATTCATGGAAGCAGCAGTCAATAAATCAAACAACATATTGCATTAGACAAATCTGCTGCACCAGACATTTTTAAAGTGTTGAATACTAAAGATGTCAGCTTGAGGACTAAGGTACACCTTAGCCAAGCAATGGTATTTTCAATAACCTCACATGCATGCAAAAGCTAGACAGTGAATAAGGAAGACTGCAGAAGAATCAATGCTTTTGAGTTATGGTCTTGGAGGAGAATATAGAAAGTGCCATTGGCTGCCAAAAGAACAAACAGATGTGTATTGGAAGAAGTGCAGCCAGAGTGCTTCTTGGAGGCCAGGATGGCTAAACTTCATCTCTCATGCTTTGGACATTTTGTCAGGAGGGACCAATCTCTGGAGAATGATAACATATTTGGTAAGGTGGAGCATCAGAGAAAAAAGAGGAAGATCCCCAGTGATATGCATTGGCAAAGTGGCAGTATCAATGACCTCATGTGTGGCAACAATTATAAGGTTGTCCCAGGACTTGGCAGTGTTTCATTCTATTGTGCATAGGGTTTCTATGAACCAGTACCAACTCAATGACATGTAACAACAACAAAAAATAGTCATTTATTTTGCTTTTTACTGTTTGTATTTATACCATATATCAAAGCCACTGTTTGTCTCTGTTTTCATTGAAGGTCTTTATATTTCTAGATTTAAATTTAAATCTTGAGCCCACATTGAGTTTGTTTTTTGTATAAGCTGTGAGATATGGGTCTCTTTTCATTTTTCTCCACATGGATTTCAAGTTTTGCCAGTACCATTTGTGTCAGGCAATTGATAGATAGAAAAAGAATACAAAAAGAGAAAAGAGGCAAATGGAAAAAAAATTTAAGAGAAGATACAAATAAGCCTGAAAATAAAAGAAGGAAAAAGTACTAACTACAGTTAGGTAGAAGAATGAGTAAAAGGAAAGGACACCAAAAAAGAAAGAAAGAAAAGCAGCAGTTTGGAAAGAGAAGCATAAAAAAGAAGAAAATCAAAGTGGAGATAGAAAGGATAAAGAGCAAGGGGAGGTAAACAGAAGAAGATGGAGAAGAATGTTTAAACAAATATAAACAATGAAAGAAAAAGACCAGGACAAGTGACAGACCCAGAGAAGAGAAAATTCTGCTATCTCCTGCCAGCCAAGGCCCTCATGTGGTGAGTGAACAAGGGATGAGACAGTGACCCTCTTAGCTCTAGATGGAGTTGCTGTAAACCTACGTGTTGGCTGTTCTGAGCATTCGATCCATATGTATTGTGCAGACCACAAAGGAACTGGAGGATCAGGGCATTTTCCTCCTAGAGGTCACTGAAGGTGAGAGGTCCAACTAGTCCAGGGCTGGCCTGAAACAGGTCTGCAGGTCTGGAGCCAGCCCCTCTTGATTACAGGTGCCAGGGTTGGTGCTTAATTTCTTAATTATATTTGATGTGGCTCTGACCACCCAGAGAAGAGAAGCTTTGATGAGAATATAGGCAGGTGAAGGTTGGCCAGGCCTCTGGTAATGTGGGATACAAGAAAAAATTTAGCACCTTTCTCTCTGCCATCAAATGATGTACCTTCATGCTATCAACTCCAGTCCACCTTCAAAGTCTCCTGTGATAAATGTATGAAGATGCCATGCCACACCTGCCTGGTCAGAATGGCCAGAATAGATCACCTGTCTCCTTTTTCCTTTCTTTATTCCCCCAAGCGTCTGTTCAGCTGCGTTGATCAGGGGCCAGTGTATGTTTTGGTCAGCAGCCACCTGTGTGTGTTTTGCACAGGTTCACCTGAATCAAGATCCTGGAGTTTGTATGGATAATTCCCCACTCATTTTGATGGAGTTGTTCATCACCTGTGTTGCTCACCACCATGTGGCTCTGACAGCCAAGAGAGCAGGAACATCACTGGGCGTGTATGTGGGTATGGGCCAGTCATGCCTCAGGTCATCAATGTAGTGTAGTGAAAACAAAACAAAACAAAAAAATGTACCTTTATTTCTGTGAGTTATTGGTATGTTTCTATAATACCAATATGCTATCTTGTCTCTGAAGCTGCTCACAAAAGTTTAAGATGGCCATGCTGCATCTGGTCAGCTAGCAAAGGTTATTAATTTGTCCCCCCCACCCCTTTTTTTTTGCCATCTTTTCAGTTTCATCGCCTAGTAAGTATTCAATCCATTTCTGTTTCCTTCATCTAGAGCTCAGAATTCCAAGCCCATCATCTGCATCTGTTTCATATGGTTTCCCTTAATCTTTGTTGTAGAAGGTCTGCATAGAGTTACTGCCTCCGACAATATAGGGTCTACACTAATCTTTTGACTAAATAAAAAAATTAAATTCTCTGAACAGGTGAATGCCATGATTAGAGTAATGTTTTAGAAGCTGGCAGCAATGCACAGCATAAATTGAGCAGGCAGCCAGTTTAGACACAATAAATGTGGTTTGGAAAAAGAAAATTACAGGCCTTTCTATGACAATAACTAAAAGAATACAAAGGAGGGACTAGGTTTTTAAATGTTGTGTTTAGGCAACACACAAACTAAACAGAATTAGAAACATCCAATCTATTAAATCACAATTTTAAACTGTGGAAAATGAGCCCTTTGTTGTGAGGATGGAATTATCTAGATTGCTTCAAATAGCTTCAAATATACTTTTTATAGAGTTGCTGCAGACTTAATTTGGCTGTATTTCTATCAAGAAATTGTTTGCATTGTCTTGACTTCTTTTGCTTATATTCTTTTAATTTTAGGCATATTGTTGACTCATTAATCATGAGCTGAATTTCAATAGAAAAGAAAATAATAACCTAGATACTTTTATTATTATTATTATTATTCCAGCCTTACTACTATCAAACTGTGCATCTAGGCAAATCACTTCACTTTTCTGGAAATCAGCTTTACTAAAAACTAAGAGACTGGGCTAATCCAATCTCTGGTAGCAATTTCCACTTCAAAATAATCTGCACAGATTGCTAACTGAGTGGTATGCTATCCACATTCCTCAAAGAGCTGATTCCTTCACATGCAATAGGAAATGAGGCCAGAGCACTTCTTGTAGAGTCTGTATGCTGAAGTGATTTTTACAAATGTCAACAATCCCTCAGCTCTGCCTCACCCTTCTTACTCTGTGGATTGTCAACTCATTCACTCCTAGTGAATAAAACAAAGGCAAATGAAATCTTCAGAATTCTTAACAACAGCATTTGTGAAGAATGGACTGCGTCTTCACTATGTGCATGGTTCCATCCTAGGGGCTGTGTCTCATACAGAGATTGCTGGTTCAGGAGCTGGGCGGAGTGCAATGTCAGACAGAAGACAGGAAGATGCTGTGCTGTGACAGAAATGCAGGTGAGAAACAATGCCACATTTCTCTTCCAGGATACAAACATGTTGCCTCTCAAGTCCCTGGGCATTTTTCAAAAAGGACCCTATGAAGAGGAAGTAGTATTCAACAATACCCACAGAAACCAAATAAAAGATCACTAGAAATTATTTAATTATGAGACCTAGCCTCCCTCTAGACCTCCCAAATTCTTGAGGTAAGATCCATTTGAAACAGGCAGTAAATATGCTTTCAGAAAGATTTACTACCTGAGAAATCCTACAGGCAGTTCTACCATGTCCTACATGATAGCTGAGTCAGAAATGACTATGTTAGTGGGTTTTGTTAGTGGATTTTCACCCACTGTGAGGAAAAGAAAAGCCGTCTGTTAAGACTTCTGCTAATTCTGAAAATCAAACCGGACACATTGCCTTAAGGGAATTCTGACTCCAAATGGCCATATAGGACAGAGTAGAACTACCTCAAAGCATTTCCAAGGTTTGAACTCTTTACAGAAGCAGAATGCCACATCTTTTTCCCATTGAGATCCAGGTGGGTTTGAGCCACCGATCTGTGGTTTAGCAGCCAACCTCTTTTAAACATGAGAGTTTGAATTCTCAGGATCTCTTCTTCCTTCAAGTGTCTCCTTTCAAGTTCACTTTCCCTATTCCCCATAGTATTAATTCAGGTATGAATCATCAATCCAATTTTTGTTAACCAGTAACAAGTTAACCAGTAACCAACTCACAGTGATTCAATGTGTGTACATCAAGTTAATTTTCATGTCATCCTTACAATTGTTGCTATATTTGAGCCCATTGTTACACCACTGTGTCAATCCATCTTGTTGGAGGGAGGTTTTCCTCATTTTTGACGGTCCTCTACTTTAGCAGGAGTCTTGGTGTGGTGCTGTGGGATAAGGCACTACACCACAAAGTTGGTTTGAACCATAACATTGGCAATTCAAATTCATCAGCTGCTTCTTGGAAACCCTACATAAGGTTGCTATTAGTTGGAATCAACTCTGCAGAACTTAGTAACAACAACAACTACTTTACCAAGAATGATGTCCTTTTGCAGGTCCCTCCTGATAACCTGACCAGAAGGTCTTGGGAATCTGAATTTTCAACAAACACATGACTGATACAGTGGACACATGGGACACACAATGAGGAATCTGCCTGAAGGTTTCACTTTCCCCTAGCAGTTGCTCAAGGAATAGCAAATAAGGCCATGTCTTTGAGGGAAGATTTTAGTTCTAAATGATCGGATTTTCTTTTTAAATAAACAAATTTACTTTCCCTTTGATTAATATCAAAACACATATTGGAATTAAACCTCTAAAGTGACTGCTTACAGTTTAAATTGTCTAGATAACTCCACTATCAGTGTTTTCTTTTAAAATACACGCACACAAACAGATTCAGAAACTTGCTTAGAAGACAGTTATTATAATACATTACTTTGAAGTTATGTTAGTTTTGTGGTAACTCTGAATATATCATTTGTGTGCATGTAAAGGTGTGTATTATCTCACACATATACTCTCACACACAGGACACTGATAGAAGTCTGAACGAGGTTTAAATTATACAACACAACAACTGTTATACCTAGAAGGCCACCTCCCTTTATGACTACATTAAATCCATGGATTAGATAATAAAGAAGCAAGGGAATGGATCACCAGTCACAAATGCTCCCTCATCAAAGTTATAGGGAGAAGTGAAGGAACTGTTGTTATACTTTATAGACTGTAATATTTGAATCTCTGAATAATCAAAGTATTTTTGTTGCATGTACATATTTTGGTTAGTGACTCATCTAGCTGTTCTTTCCTACTAATCTCTGCAATACCTTTTTTTTTTTTTTTTAAGAGGGTAATGACATTTATTACTATAATAAGATTGTTGTCAATGTTAAGTGCCCTCAAGTTGTTCCAACTCATAGTGATCCTGTTTAAGGTACTAGAGGAGCAGTTGGTGGGTTTGAATCTTCTACGTTGTGGTTAGTAGTCAAGTACTTTTCCTACAACCCCGGATTTCTTGTTGTTAAGTACCATCAAGTTGGTTCCAGCTCATAGTGGCCCTGTTTAAGATTCCTAAGGCGAGGCTACTGAGTTTGAACCACCGACCTGTGTTTAGTGCTGATCTTACACTATAGGTTCAATGCTGATCCTACAGCACCACACCAGGACCCTATAATAAGGTGGTTGCTGTTGCTAAGTGCCCTCAATTTGATTCCAACTCTAAGCAATCCTGTACAGGTTTTCCAAGAAGCAGCTGATGGGTTTGAACTGCTGACCTTATGGTTCGCAGTCCAATACTGATCCTACAGCACCACACCAGGACCCTATAATAAGGTGGTTGCTATTGCTAAGTGCCCTCAATTTGATTCCAACTAATAGCAATAGGTTTTCCAAGAAGCAGCTGATGGGTTTGAACTGCTGACCTTATGGTTCGCAGTCCAATACTGATCCTACAGCACCACACCAGGAGTCCCTAAAATAGGTTGTTTTTATTAAGTGCCATCAAGTCAGTTCTGACTTATAGAGGTCATGTGTAGGGTTTCTGGGGAGGGGCTGGTGCTCTTGAACCACCAACCTTGCGGTTCAAACCAATCTTGAACTCCAATGCATTAACCTACGGCATCACACCAGTACTTCTATAATAAGGTTGTTGTTGATGTTATTAATTGTCACCAAGTACATTCCAACCCATAGCCACCCCATATAGGGTTTCCGAGGAGCAGATGGTGAGCTTGAACCACTGACCTTGCAGTTCAAACGGCTTTGCCGTCTTCCACATTAACTCACAGCGCCACACCAGATCATTTAAAATTCAAATAATGGAGAATGGTAGAATCTAAGAGGTCTTACCACAGTGACTTGTGTGTTGCTGTGATGCTGGAGGGATGTCCCTAACATTTGGAATGTCAACAAGGTCACCCAAGGTGAGCTTGAGCTTCCAGACTAAGACAGACTAGGAAGAATGAGAGGCAAAATATTTCTGAATGTTTAGGCACTGAAAACCAGAATATTAAATACTGAAAGATTATGATGAATAGCATCAGAATATAGTCTGATGTAGAGCCTGAAAATGAGCCCCTCAGTTTGGAAGGCATTCAAAATAGACTGCGGAAGAGCTGCCTCTTCAGAGTAGAGTTGACTGTGATGACCTGAAAGTTGTCAAGTTCCAGGACCTTCATTTGCTGATGGGGCACAATTCAAAATGAGGATAAACAGCTGTAATCATCCGGTAAATTATCAGAATATGGAATGTACACAGTATTAATCTAGGAAAATTCAAAGATGTCAAAAATGAAATGTAATGCATAAACATCAATATCCTAGGCATTAGTGAGCTGAAATGGACTGGTATTGGCCATTTTGAATCTGAAAATCACATGGCTTCCTATGTCAGGAACAGCAAATTGAAGAGGAATGGCATCGCATTCATATGACATCAAAAAGAACATTTCAAGATCTTTCTTAAAGTGTAACGCTGTCAGTGACAAGATGATATCCATATATCTACAAGGCAGACCAACTAATACCACTATTGTTCAAATTTACGAACCAACCACTAAAGCCAATAATGATGAAACTGAAGATTTCTACCAAGTTCTTCAGTATGAAACTGATTGAACATACAGTCAAGGTGTACTGATAATTACTGGAGATTGCAAAGATAAGAAACAAAGAGCTGGAAGGATCAGTAATTGGAAAATATGGCCTTAGTGACAGAAATTATGCTGGAGATTTCATGATAGAACTTTTCAAGACCAATAACATCTTCATTGCAAATACTATTCTAAAAATGAAAGACTACTATAGACATGGACCTCACCAGATAAAATATACAGAAATCAAATTGACTCATCTGTGGGAAGAGATGATGGAAAAGCTCAGATACCAGCAGCCAAAACAAGGCCAGGAGCAGACAGTAAAACAGACTATCAGCTGCTCATATGCAAGTGCAGGCTGAAGCTGACGAAAATTAAAACAAGCACATGAGAGCCAAAATACAACCTTGAACATACCCCACCTATATTTAGAAACCATCTCAAGAACAGATTTGATGCACTCACCACTAATGGCAGAAGACCGGAAAATTTTTTACATGATATTAAGAATATCATACAGGAAGAAAGCAAAGGTCATTAAGAAGACAAGAAAGAATGGGAAAAAAAAAAAAATGAATGTCAGAAAAGACTATGACACTTGCTCTCCAGCATAGAGATGCTAAAGCAATTGAAAGAAATGAAGAAGTAAAAGAATATTTCAAAGGGCAGCTCAAGAAGACAACGTCAACTATTATAGTGAAATGTGCAAAGTCCTAGAGTTAGAAAACCAAAATGGAAGAACATGCTCAGTATTTCTCAAGCTAAAAGAACAAGAAAAACAAAAACAAAAAAAAAAACAAAACAAAAAAAAAAACAAGCCCTGACCTGCAATACTGAAGAATTCTATGGGCACAATATTGAATGATGCAGAAAGTATTCAAAAAATATGGAAAGAATCAAAACGAAATGGTTGATAGTCAATTGTTTCAAGAGGTGACATATGATCAAGAGCCAATGGTACTGAAGAGAGAAGTCCAAGGAACACCGAAGGCATTAGCAAAGAACAAGGTTCTGGGAATGGATGGAATACAAATTGAAATCTTTCAACAACCTGATGCAACACTGGATGTACTCACTCATCTCTACTAAAAAAAATTTAGAAGACAGCTGCCTGGTCAAATGATTGGAAGAGATCCATATTTATACACATTCCAAAGAGAGGTGATCCAATGGAAAGCTGAAATCATTGGGCAATGTCATTAATATCATATGGAAGTAAAATTTTACTAAAGATAATTTTAAAATGGCTGCAATAGTACAGGCATGGATAAAAACACTTTCACACACAAAGAGACATATCCCAAAAGCACATATATCTAAATATAGATTATGCTTTATATATTTTTTGTTGTTTTGTTTTTGTTTGTTTGCTTAAGTTTTACTGTGAATTGAGTGATAGTTTACAAGGAAGAACTTCAGCTTTACACTCATTGTTTGATTACAATGATTACAATCCCACCTGTGCATCATCGTTCAACATTATTTGCTTCTATTCCCTCTGTTTTTTTGCTTTTGTTTTTATTTTTATTTTTGGGGGGAGGGTGTATATACACCAAAACACTTAGGAATATATAATCATTTAAACAACTAAAGGGAATATTCTGCAAGCCTGCCTCTTGGCTGCCAGCACTCACTCTTTCTCTTCCCATGAGTCTATAGTTAGCTGCCTTATTTTTCCATGTCCTCATCTCTGCCTCCATCTCTGGTGTCGTGCTTCTCTGGATAAAGTTCTACATTCTGCTCATGCTCTTCTCACTGATGGTCCTAACGGTGCTTTGTTCCTGGAATGTAAAATTAACTACTCCCTCCATTATATTATAAAACTTCTACTTTTACAGTTGTGACTATCGTAATTAGTCATGATAGCAACTACTCACTATTGAATCATAAGAATCTTATCCCCATCTTCTTTCACCAGACCTGTCTAGACAAAATGGAATCCAGTCAGTGGGGATTCTGCCTTCCCCCACACATTCTGAAACTAAACTCCCTCTTGAAAACACGTAAGCCAATCACTTCTTGCCATTATAGCCCGTCCCCCGACATTAGGTAGCCAATGTCTAAGTTGCCAGTGCCTATCACTCCTGCTTACAGAGGAGGTAGGACAAAGACTTCTTTCCTCTTAGTTGGTATTTTGAGCTACTAAGTATAGGCATCATAAGGAGCTCTGGTAGTGTAGTGGTTTTGAATCAGGCTGCGAACCGCAAGATCAGCAGTTCGAAACTGCCACCTGTTCCACGGGAGAAAGATGAGGCATTCTGCTCCCGTAAAGATTTACAGCCTCGGAAACCCTGTACAGGGTCGCTATGAGTTGGAACTGACTCCTCGGCACATAACAACAACAACAACAAGTATAGGCATACTGGTGTGGCACTGTGGGCTAATGTGCTAGACTGCTAAGACAGTTTGAACTGTAAGGTTGGCAGTTCAAGCTCACCAGCCACTCCTCCAACCCTTATACAGGGTTGCAATGGGTTGGAACCGACTCCACAGCACTTAACAACAACAACAACAACATCCTAAGTATATCCTAAGTTCATCAGATTGGTATGCTTTATATCCTTTATGGCGATTTTATATTTTCATTTTCTTAAACCAGTTTTTTCTTAAATAACAGAGCATTGATATAGTTCATTTTTTCTCAAGGACTGCATTGCATTCTAACCAATCCCCAACTGTGGAAATCAATTATTTAAATTAACTATGATTTTTTATATAAAAATGTTCACATATGATTTAAAAAATAAAACACAAAAAAGAGTCAATTTTTTTGAAGTTTCTCTTCTGCTCCCCTCCCAGAAGTAATCACAGTTACTAGTTTGGAGCTTTATATTGTTCATTTGCTTTATTTTATTTTAAATATTTGTTGTGTTACATTTGTATGGCTGTTTCTACTTAAGTTTAAATAATTGCGAAACAATGTAGCACATTAACAGTAATTTATATCTTGTGATTTTTTCCTACAGTATAATTTTTAATTCTTCAAGTAAGGAGCTCTAGTAGCATATGGGTTATGTGATGGGCTGCTATCCAAAAGGTCAGCAGGTTGAATGTACCAGCTTCTCTGAGGAGGAAAGATGAGACGTTCTGCTCCTGTAAAGATTTACAGCCTTGGAAACCCTATACAGGGTCGTTATGAATCGGGACTCGCTCGAAGACACACACTGACCACCACCAGTAGTTAACTTAGTAGTATTATATATCAAAATGTCCATCTTTGTTTCATCAGTCCTAAAGAATATTAATGAAATCCCCAATGTAAAAGGTGGTAACAGCATGCATGTTATGCTATTTCTTCACTTTCTCCTCTTCCTCTGATTAAAAAAATGTGTTAATATTTAACATCTTTTCAAATTTAAATGATTTCCTGTTTTTCCATGAAAAGTTTATTTTAAAATATGAAACCTTCAAAATTAATATATTAATATTTTGTAAATATTCTTTTCTATAAAAACAAGTATTGAGATGAAAGCCACAGAGAAGAAAATGTATGCAGAAGTCCCTAAATCAGCTTTGCTGACTGCGAATGCCTCAAGCATTTAGGATCTCTTTTGATATCTTTGCTTACTTTTATAGTTTGTTTGTTCTAACTCAATATTAACTCAAAATTGGACATGCCAAGGACTTAGACTTTGCCCTCCAGAGACCGGTCATTAAAGGTTTACTTGCATGTGTCGTAGAGTAACACTTCAAATAGAGTGTAATATGGATAGTAAAATTTCTAATACCATGCCTATTTGAAATATATATATTGCTTTCACACTTGATTAGTCGTTTTGCAGTGCAGAAGTACAGGCAACTATAATTGCTCCCAATACAATTTTGAATGAATCACTTCATGCTTAATGTTTTAAGCACATGAATCTTGGAGTCAGATGGTCTAGGATTTAACAGATTCTTACTTCTTTGACCACCTCAGGCAAATGATTACTCCTTTCTGTGTCTCATTTTCTATTTTATAAAAATGAGAATGACAGTATTAGAGTTCTTTGACTTAATACAGGCAGTACTTAGCTTAGTGTCTGCTGTTTAGTAACTAAAAATCAGTAAAGATTGGCTATTCCTGGAAGCAGCCATAGTTGCTAATGAGAAGAAGCTGATGCCATTCTGATTTCAGACTTTTATAGATAATCTGCTTTTATATTTATTTTATTTATTTAATGATGTTTTCACCATTTCTTCTAACCCTTATATAAGTTAGATATCATAGGATGTATCTATTTATAGTCTATAACCATCCATCCTGGTCAGCTAAAACTCAATCTTTAAGTGTGAATTTTGTCCTAGCAAGAGGGAAATTTTATTTTATGCTTCATTGATTGTTTCTTTCCTCTATTATGCATTTTCTCTGTTTATGGAAATGATTATAGAGATAGCTCTATCCTGACTTTGTTCTATATTTCTCACATGTTTATGTTTCTATTTCTAATTTTGCTAAAAGTTGTAAGAGTGTCCTTAATATTTCTTCTCTATCTGTTGGTTGCTTGGATGTTGCTGTGAGGCTGGAAGCAACATCTTGTATTTTAAATACCAGTAGGGTCACCCATAGTGGACAGATTTCAGAAGATGTTTCAAACTAAGACAGACTAGAAAGAAGGAAAAGAAGAATCATTGCTGAAAGGTTAGCCAATGAAAACTTTATGAATAGCATGAAACATTGATATAGTGTCCAAAGACGAGCCCTTCAGGATGAAAGGCACACAGAATATGACTGGGAAAGAGCTGGCTCCATAAAGCACAGTCAACTTTAATGACATGGATAGAACTAAGCTTTCAGGACCTTCATTTGTTGATGGGGCATGCCTCAAAATAAGAAGAAACAGCTACAAACATCCATTAATAATTGGAAGTCATTAAAATTGAAAAGGAGTGTGAAGATACTGACCATTTTGAATTGGACAGTCATATTACTATACCAGGAAGGACCAACTGAAGAATGGTATTACATTATTTATATGATGGATTACATTGATTGTTTTTCTAATGTTGAACCATCCTTGAATCCCACTTGGTCATGATGTATTCTTTTTTTGATGTGCTGCTGGATTCTGTTGGCTAGGAATTTGATGATAATTTTTGTGTCTATGTTCATGAGGGATATTGGTCCGTAATTTTTTTTCTTAGTGATGTCCTTCTCTGGTTTGGGTATGAGGGTTATGCTTGCTTCATAAAATATATTAGGAAGTTTTCCATCCTCCTCTATATTCTGGAATAATTTGAGTAGAATTGGTGACAACTCTTCCCTAAATGTCTGGTAGAACTCACCAGTGAAGCTATCTGGACCTGGACTTCTTTTGGTTGGGAATTTTTTGATAACCTGATGAAGTTTTTAACTCCACTCTGTGATGTCCTAGATATAGTCTCATAAATCTTCTGGTCTTTTGTCATTAGTGTCTACTGCATCATATCTGTACTTGTAATGGTCTCTAAATTCAGATTGGATTTACTCAAGGTCCTATTTTGGAAGTAGTGAAATTGTTTTCATTTTCTTCAACTTTAGCCTGAACTAAATTAGGAGAAATTGCTGGTCTGTTCCATAGTCTATCCCTGGCCTTGTTTTGACTGCTAATATTGAACTTTTTCACCATCTCTTCCCAAAGATGTAGTCAACTTGATGCCTACGTATTCCATCTAGTGATGTTCAGGTGTATAGTCACTTTTTATATTATTTTAAAAGTATATTTACAATGAATATGTCATTGGCATACAAAATCTTATTGTTAGATCTCCAGCATAACTTCAATCACCAAAGTTATATTTTCCAACTACTGATCCTTTGGATTTGTTTCCAACTTTTTCATTTCAATCACCAGTAATTACCAATGCATTTTAGATCAGTTTCATACTGAATTTCATCATCACTGGCTTTAGTGGTTGGTACATAAATTTGAATAATAGTGACATTATTCCTTGTAGGCATATGGATCTTATCCTATCACAGACAATATTGTACTTCAAGATACATCTTGAAATTCTCTTTTTGAATGTGAAACCATTCCTCTTTAATTTGTTGTTCCCAGCATAGTAAAATATAAGATACTCTGATTTGAAATGTCTAATTTTTATCCATTTCTGCTGTCTATTGACTATGATATTGATCTTTATGTGTTCCATTTCATTTTTGACAATTTCTAGTTTTCCTAGACTCATACAGTCCATGTCCTAATTATTAATTGATGTTTGCAGCTCTTTCTCTTCATTTTAAGTTGTATCCTTTCAGAAACTGAAGGTCCTGAGAGCTTTATTCTATTCACAGCATTTTATGGGTGGGGGTCTGAGGAATTATTACCAATGCATTGACATGGACACTGCTTATCAGAGTGTGCTTTGTCCTGACTACAGGAATTCTTTCCTTAAAATTAAACAGATTTACTTACTGCAAACCACAAGGTCAACAGTTCAAACCCACCAGCTGCTCCTTGAAAACCCTACACAAGATTGCCATGAGGTGAAAACAACTCAATAGCACTTAACAGCAACAACTTTTTCAAAGTTAGTTTAATATTGCTATATTTTAAGGATCTACCTTGTCTTGTTACTAAAATACATTATCAGATATTGGAATTTTACCTAGTGATTTTGTAACAAAAAATGATCATAACCAATCATTCATCCACAGCTGAAATTTGATCATTTCTCTAACACTGTTTCTCCTGTAGAAGAAGAGTCTTCCCGTGAATATCATTTGCTTAATGCTGGGGATGAATATCTATAGATGAATTGATCTTAAATACTAACAAGAATGCTAATGGAATATAGGCATTGTGTTGCAACAAATTTGTATTTTATTAGGCAATGTATCAATAAACTCGATTTTGTCTTACAGTACTGGATAAAAGAAAAGGAATGAAAAGAAAAGCAGTGTATAAAAAACTCATGAATGTAAAGACCTTGAAAGTGTCACTGAGACTACAAGTGCAAAGCTTATCCCACTGATAGACTATGCAGGAGGAAAGCTATTAGCACTTTAAAATTCTCTGGCTTAATGATCATCTGTATCGGTGTAGTTGTTTCTCATTCTCCTGATACTGTGTTTTTGTTTATCACTGAATCTCATTCCATTATTTTTTTTCACAGGAAAGGGGTTTCTGTTTAATCCTTCCTGATGCCAAGGTTCCTGGAGGCGAACTTTAATATTCTACATTGTTCTGATAGTTACTTTCTTTGTTATATAGCCATTCGTTGTATGGATCTAAGTTTAGAGGTACTCACTCTTGGCATCCAAGAGTTTTCCTCAAAATTATATCAAAGTATCATTTTCTATTTTATCCCAGATCTTCAAAGAAATATTGCTACTTTAAATTGATGAGTTTAAAAATAATAAACCTCAAGAGAAAAACAAATATCTAAAATGCAGATTGTTCTCGTTTGAATATTTTTCGAAAGGACTGGGAGGGAAAGAGCACCTTCTGAATATAGTCATTTAGAAATGTCCTCTTCTGAAAACGAGATGAAAGGGTTCCTCCTAAAGTGAAATCAATTATTGTCAAAGAAAGAAGAGAAACAGAATTTATCTGCATCCTTCTATACACACATTCAAAATTACACATAGGTACACATATGTATCCCCACATACACACACATGCACACATATTCATGAGAGCTGTGCTTGAAGGTGAAAGGAAATTTTAAGAAGTTTCATGGTGTATAGGTCAACATCTGAAAGCTTGTGGTCCCAATGGTAGAGAATATCAATTCTGACTCATTCTTAATGTGCTCTTTTTAAGAAAAGTAAATATAAAAAGAAGCATTCCTTCACTATTTCTCCCCTTACTCATAATAATAAGGAAGAAGAAAAAGGAATCCTAGAGGTTTACATTTATAATAATGTAAACCTTAGCTGTTTGCATTATTGGAATTCCCATTGGAAGAAACTTGACTATCAGTGAATTGAACTACACTGAGGCCTTCCTAACACCCTGTGTCTTTCTCTAAGCCTGACTCCCCACACCTACGGGATGCATAAATCAGCCCCAGAGAACATGAGGAAGGGAAACATCTTTAATGGTGGGGGGGGGGCGGGGCTGAGGAACCATTACCAAGGTGCTGAAATCCCATCACTACATTATGGTTTCATTAGCCTTTGCTAAACCCCAGCAGGTCTGGCCTTTCAGATTGTCTGAGCAATCAGAAATCTAAAAGCTCACCACCACCTCCCCATCTTATCCAAAGCACTCAGACTGATTCTGAGAAGGAAGGATGGAGTTCAGGATTGTCATTTATTACTGATATTTCCAACTCAGGCTGAAAGTACAGTAAAGGAACCAATACAGGAGGCTTTCAGTACTTCTGAGAACAGTTTGATGTTCCAATAAGTTTCCATTTGTTAAACTACTACAAAGCGTCTATAAAGATTCTATGAAAAAGTAAGAAAGCCTTTAGTACTTATAAAATTAAATTTGGGAGGGGGCAAGGAGATTCTTGCAGAGTCTAAAGACAGAATTTCTTTATATCTCTATTCTATTAATAAGCTGTATGGCTGTGGGCAACTTGCTTCTACTTCCTCATTAGTACAATGGGGGAAATAGTATGTTTCACTCTATTATTAGATAATACTAATAAGTAAATGATCTCTGAAAAGTATACAAGTCCATAATAGGATAAGTCAAAAAGAATTGTTATGAAAGCATAGAAACCTTTATTAAACAAAAATATCAAAATGTGAAGATTTTTCTTAACATGTCCTCCATCTAGGCCAATACAATTCTGAAGCAAGAGTTCCGTGTCTCTAACCCTTCCATGAAGTATTCTGCTTTTGTTGTTTATACCACATCCTCAAGGGACTCAAAGTGTATTCCTACTGAATGTTTTTTGAGTTTGGGGAACAAAAGCAAGTTTGAAGGGATAATATCAGAGCTTTACACATATGGGATAAGGTTCCCCAAAGGAATTTTCATATGACAGTCTTTGCTACATTCAAAGAATGAGCCAGTGTGTTGTGATGGAATATAATTTTTCAGCATAACTTCCCCAGTCTTTTTCTCACCAGAGCAGTTTTCCATTTTCTTCAAATTTCTTCACAGTAAACTCCCATGATCATTATGTGTCCTTCAAGAAAGTCTATCACAATCCAATCTTCTGAGCTGATTTTTTTTGCCTTAAATTTAACTGGCCCAGCATATACCTTTAATTTGAATGCACCCTAAAGAGATTAAGACAAGTATATTGCTGAGAGAACTTGTCTGTAGATTGTTGGTTGAAGAAACATATTTCAAGTAGTTTTATTTAGAATAAACTCATACATGAATGACCTGCAACCTTAGTAGCAATACTTTTTGACTTATCTTCATAGAATCATCCATTAATGAAAAAATAATTAAATTATTGAATTAAATCAATTCAGATGTGTAAGATTCCTTTCCAATGCCTCAGGTCAAAACAAATAAGATTTAAAAATTGATTCTGTGAGGAGATACATGAGAAGAAATGAGGATAGAATTTCCTACATAGTATTTCTGAGATTGCAAATCTGTGGGAGAGAAAGACTTATCTTTCTGTCATGGAGTGCTTGGTGGGCTCACAGTGCAGTCCTTGTGGTTCACAGTTCAGAGTTCATCATACAGAGTCACCATGCTCCCCAGATCACTTACATTGTTATGGATAGTCTACCTGTTAGATATAGCAATTATTCAAAGAAGAGTGTTGAAATTTCCAACTATAATAGTGAATTTGTTTAGCTCTCCTTTAGGTTCTTTAAATTCTTGCTTCATGTATTAAGTACATATATATGATTTAGGTTTTTTTTTATTTATGAATATTGACTGCTTTATCATTATAAAAAGTAAACTTTTCTGATGGTTCCCTTTTTCTGTAGTCTATTGTTTGAAACTAACAGCTGTTCCAGCTTTCTTTTTACATGTTAGTATGGTGTGAGCTCTGGTAGCATAGTGGTTATGAATCGGGCTGCGAACCTCAGAGTCAGCAGTTTGAAACTACCAGCTGTTTCACAGGAGAAAGATGAGACTTTCTGCTCCTGCAAAGATTTACAGCCTCGGAAACCCTGTACAGGGTCACTATGAGTCGAAACCAACTCCATGGCACATAATTACAACAGCAACATGGTATGAGTATATGTTTCTTCATCCTTTTACCCTACATGAATCTTTATATTTAAAGTTGGTTTCTTATAGACAACATGTAATAGTTGGGCCTTCTTTTTTTTTTCTTTCCCATTTTGAAAATCTATGTCTTTTAATTTGTAGATTTAGAACTTTCACTTTAGTGAGATTATTAATATAGTTGGATTCACATCTATCATGTTGCAAAGATTATTTCTTTTAAAAGGATCAGCACAAGTCTGGTTCCTATGAATTAGAGCTTAAAGCGATCCCAAATGTTTGACTTTTCCCAAGAAGCAATGTTATTCCATAATCCCTCATATCAACTACAACTCCTCCCCTAAGTGTTCTTTCTCAAGTTTTAGGATTCTGCAATCACTGCAACATCACGCAGAACTAAGAAGCTGTCAAGGAGGCTGGCAAGTCCCAAATGCCTACTTCAGACATCAGACTGGCAAGTCTATTCTCCGCACCCACGTGGTTTCAGCGGCTGAAGAACCCAAATTGACAGGTCATATGACAAGCACAAGGCTGTAGAGGCTGGTGAATCAGATCCGGTGATAAATGAAAATTCCCTCAACCTAAAGGTCAGACGGAGATAAACCAGATGCGGAATCCAGAGCAAGAAAGGGAGATTTGCTGAAGCGTTCCTATATATAGGATACAGACCATATTTCCAAGGAAACTAAAGAAGGTGACTTGAGTCACAGCCTCTAGTCATGTGGGGGCATTCTCAATGCTTGTTGTTTTTGTTAAAGGCCATGGAGGCCTTAATCCTTAGTACCACTTTAATTCTCAATCCCACCTTAACCTTGCTTCAGTAATAACTCATCCCCAAATGGGACCATAACAACAGGCAAAGAGACTAGGGTTTATAATAATTACAGAATGTGAGAATACATCTAGAAGGGTCATATTGAGTAACTAAATGCACTATATTTGTAACTATTTCCCATTTACTGCATTATTCTTTTATTTCTGCCTTATCAGTGACCGCTTAAAATGTTCTCATTTTGTTTCTCTTTTATCATATTAATTACATTTCTTTATTGAAAAAAGTTATAGTGGCTGCCCTAAAACTGCGAGTATATATATTTTAGCTAACCTAAGCCCACCTTCAAATAACACTTTACCCTGCTGGTTATACCCAGAAGGTATTGGAAATTAGACACAAATAAAAAACATTTAATTTGGGAAAGAGTTGACTGAAAAAGAAGAAAAAATGATGGTACAGAAAAATGACACCAATCCATTCTTCCCACAGCCCTGTCTCCTCAGTCAGTTTCCACAGTTCTTTGCAATGACCACACAGAATTCTGACACCGCACACACAGTTACAGGGCTTATTAAGGAAGTTAACAGGTTACAATGCAGGATCAGAAAGTGCTCAGGACATTTTTCTTCAGTCAGGACAGTCTCTCCTCAGCTGCGTCCATAGGCAGGTCCTCTCTGGCCCCCAGCCATCTGACCTAGCTTTTGTACTGATTAGCAATGTTACAAAACACTTTTAGGGCTGCTGATAAATGCCACGGGACAAACCACTCTATTGTAAGTCTCAGCCTGAAGTCACTTAGCTCTAGCTCTGTAAGTCAGTAAACCTAGCTCCCCCAATTAAGTGCCTGGAGACACCCCACTAGGCATGCAAGCCTCTGCCCAAGACCACTCAACTTGCTTTGTGTGGACTGGGAAGCCCACCATGCTGTCTCATGCCCTGGCTCTTGGTTCTGCTGCTGCTGCTATTCTACCATGTCTCTGTTGTCACAGCTTCCTATCCCTAGGTCTAAGGACTGATGCAAAGGGATCTCAGGGTCCAAAGGATGTGCTCCATTCCTGGCTCTTCTTTGAGGGTAACGTGATCTCCACTCCTGTTTCTGAGATGGTTTGTTTACAATCAAAATGGATGATTAACACAACTGAATCATATCATCTTATCAGTATCTTCTCCCATATTTTTTTACCCAGACCCATAGGGGTAAATATGCTGTTTGGTGTGTATTCTGAAGATTATGGATAGAAAAGTCATGCAGGGCAATTCATTGAACTACAGATGGATGCACCTAAAGAGAAACAGTAGCCTCATTAAGAAACAAAAAGGAGTAGAAAGCATCATATTTGACATTATTTACTTCTAAAATTAACAATTTCCTTTTTAAGGGTTGACGTGGATGCTGTGTATGCTAGTAAAACATTTTACATGAAGATCGCATTTCATGGACTGATGGTTTTATTCATTCATTCATTTACTCAGTAATTCATAATGTTATTCAGGGAAGTTCTGGGTGAAAATATTAATTTTTAGAATTTGAAATTAAATATACCATTGAAGACATATTTCTTTCCTATTAACAAAGAATGAGAGTGCCACATTTTCCACATTGTTTCCCACAACTGCTGTTTTCATTGGAGTCATCTTAGTGGGAGTATGGTAATATCTCTGTGTGGTTTTGATTTGCATTTTCTTGGTGACATTGAGCAAGGAGCTCTGGTAGGCTAGTGGGTTATGAGTTGCGCTGTTAACCACAAGGTCAGTAGTTTGAATATACTAGTCACTCCTAAAATTGATGAGACTTTCTACTTCTGCTTCTAAACAAAGGATCAGTGTAACCCTTAAAAAAGTAAATGTATTAATTTTAGAAGTAGATATCAGAGCCTCAGAAATGAGTTGGAACCGTCTCCGTGGCACATAATCTCCACCACCATCAATGGCTTTAAGCATCTTTTCATGTGTATGTTGGCCATTTGAGGAGAACTGGTGGTGTTGTGGGTAAAGCATTAGGCTGCTAACCACAATGTTAGAAGTTTAAACCCACCAGCTGCTCCTAGGGTGAAAGGTTAGGTTGTCTGCTCCCATAAAGATTGACAGTTTCTGAAACGCTGAGGAGCAGTTCTGTTCTGTCCTAAAAGTTCACTGTGAGTCAGAATTTATTCAATAACAGCAGGGTTTGGTTGGTCATTTGTATTTCTTCTTTGGAGAAATGTTTATTTGAGTCTTTTGGCCAAGTTAATTGACTTTATTTTCTTTTTGTTGCTAAATTGTAGGAGTCCTTGACAACTTCAATCTTTTCTCTGGTGATAAGAATATTGTTTATTGGTCCAGTGGTAAGGATTTTTGTCTCTTAGATTGGCTGGTAGATTCTAACTGCTGACCTCACAGGTGTAACCCACTACACAACCAGGACTCCTTACTCATGGAAGAGCAGTTAATAAATCAAATAACGTATTGCATCAACCAAATCTATTGCAAAAGACCTCTTTAAAGTGTTAAAGAGCAAAGCTGTCAGTTTGAGAGCTAAAGAGTTCCCGTCCCAAACCATGGTATCTTCAATCATCTCATATGTATACGAAAGTTAGACAGTGAATTAGGAAGACCAGAGAAGAATCTATGCATTTGAATTATGGTGTTAGAGAAGAATATTAAAGTACCATGAATTGTAAGAAGAACAAAAAAATCTCTGTTGGAAGAAGTACAGCCAGAATGCTTCTCAGAAGACAGAACATTGAGACTCCACCTCTCATACTTCAGACATGCTTGCTAAAGTGGATGGTCAGTAAAACACAGAAAGAACCCTAATGAGACAGACGTACACAGTGGCAACAGCAATGGACTTAAATGTAACAATTGTGAGGATGGCTCAGGACCAAGTAGTATTTCATTCTGTTGTGCACAGGGTCACTATGAGTCAGAACCAACACGAAGGCACCTAACAACACCGTCAACAACACATAGCCCTGGTCACACAGTGGGTTAAGAATTGTGCTGCTAACTTCAAGGTT
>NW_006408533.1:26800601-26805796 GCF_000296735.1 Chrysochloris asiatica | reverse complement strand
AACTATGCTACTAAGTCTATGATAAGATTAAGAGGCAAGGTATCTAGGTTTATCTTTGTAAGTATATGTTCCGAAATCCAGGAAAAGAGGAATAGCATTGGCTATAGCAATGTACATGCTCGAGCTTATAAGTAGGTTGGTTAATGGCACTACATCCCAGAGCAGGCCAGTTCTTTGTGAATCATCTCTTAGCAGGCTCCCAGAACACACCTCACTAACTGTTCAGTCCTATTTCCCTCACGCTGCCTTATCTGCTCCAGGTGACCTGGTTATCCACAATTCATGAAGTAGCTTCTTCCATTCCCTCTGAATCTGTTTATTCATGTCACTCTCTTGACCCAACCTCCATTCTTTCTTCCATTTAAAAAAAAAAAAAAAAAGTTTTTAACTTTTTATTGTGAATTGGGTTAAGGTGTTTAGAGAAAATCATCATTTTCTCTGTTTTATATTCAACAGAGCTTATCCTATGATTTACTCAAAGCTCTGCCCTCCATGACACCTTTATGACTACCCCAACCCAAAATCATGGTCAACAGTTACTGACAACATGAAATGTTCAGAATCATGTTTTAACTCCTCTATTCCTCTGCTATGACGACTCCACGGTACATAACAACAACAACAACATTCCTCTGGTAGTGTAGTAGTTACGAGTTGCTACCTCAAAATCAACAGTTGGAACTATCAGTTGTTCCACCAGAGTAAGATGAAGCTTTCTGCTCTTGAAAGATTTACAGCATTGGAAACCCTATACAGGGTCGCCTATGAGTCACAACTGACTCCACAACACACAACCACCACCACCAATCCTCATATTTAAGGAGTTCTGGTGTAGTACTGTAGGTTAATGCACTGAACTGCAAGGTTGGTGGTTGGAGCTAATCAGCCACTCCCTGGGAACCCTATACAGGGTCACTATGAGTCAGAACCAACTGACAACACACAAAAGCAAGAAAAGTCCTCATATGAAGGAGCTCTGGTAGCGTAGTAGTTATGAGTTGGGCTGCTAACCTCAAGGTCAGCAATTGGAAACTACTAGCGGTTCCAATGGAGAAAGATAAGGCTTTCTGCTCCCATAAGTATTTATAGCCTCAGAACCCCTATACAGGGTTGCTGTGAGTTGGCACTGACTGCACAGCATATAACCACCACCAGTCCTTATACTGGAGTCCTAGTGTGACTCTGTGGGTTAATGTGGTGGACTGCAAGGTAAGCTTGAACTGCAAGTTTGGCTGTTGAAGCTCACCAGCTGCTCCTCAGAAACCCTATACAGGGTCACTATGAGTCAGATCCGACTCAAAGGCACTTAACAAGTCCTCTTATAAACATTAGTAGTCAATGTTATTATTATTATTTGACAGATTAAAAAAAATCTGAGAGATACATTAAGAACTGGTGTTTGAATATGGGAAGTGTGGAAACAAAGGTCTGGTATTTAATTGATAATGTATAAAACTGATAGTGAATTTTATTATTTGAGCTTCCTACTCTATCTTTAAGGCGCCTCTGGTACACTTTGGTTATGAGTTGGGCTGACAAGCTCAAGGTCAGCAGTTTGAAACTACCAGTTGTTTTGCAGGAGAAAGATGAGGCCGTCTGCTCCGGTAAAGATTTATAGCCTCAAAAACCCTATACATGGTCACTATGAGTTGGAACTGATTCCACGGCATGTAACCAACCAACTAACTCTATCCTTAAGGAGGCCTGCTATTGCAGTGGGTTATGATTGGACCTGGTAACCTCAAGGTCAGTACTTGAATCTGTCAGTAGCTCCACCAGAGAACGATGAGGTTTTTCTGTACTCATAAAGATTTGCAGCCATGGAAACCCTATACAGGTGGCTAAATATTGGAACTAACTTGGTGACATATTACTACTACCACCACACCATCCCTGGAATCACTGGGACATAGTACAAAAAACACTGTATAATTAACGCTAATAGAATAAACTGTTGACAGTTCAAATCTACCAGCCACTTACCCAGAGAAATATGAGGCTTTCCGCTCTCATAAGGATTTACAGCCCCAAAATCACTATAGAGGACTGCTGAGTCAGAATCAACTTAATAGCACATAATAACAACAACAGCCCCATCCTTACTGTTAGCAATATAACTTAGTATTTAATTAGTCTTGATTTCATACATAGAATGTGATGAGTTCCAAGATTGTAATTATTATTTTCTGTATTTTACACAGCAAATAACAGAGTTAGACACATATCAGGGGTTTGATGTGGCACTGTAAGATAAGCAGTGGACTGCTAACTGGAAAATTGGTAGTTCAAGGCCATTTGCCATTCATTCCTTAGAAACCCTAAACAGGGTCACTGTAAGTGGGAACTGAACAACAGTAGGCACATTTGTTGTTGTTGTACTTAAGTGCCATTGAGTCAGTTTCCACTTCCAAGGAGCAACTAGTGGGTTTGAACTGCTGAACTTGTGGTTGGCAGTCCACTTTTTATCCTACAGAGCCACACCAGTACTCCAATAGGCAAATAGTAAATACTCAATAGACACATTATGAAGGATTTATTATCCTTAACCTTGTTTGTTATGTTTCTATTGCATCCTAGGCAACTAATCAAAAGGAGAAATATAACATGACATATGTAAATTCAAAAAGTACTATCTGTGTGCATCTAAAATACATGTTTTCGCATATTTACTAGGCCTCAGAGGAGTATGACTATAAAAAAAACACAATGAAAGCATGTCACATCAAAATCAATAACTCAGAAAAAAAAACCTGAACTGGCCATCCCTCCCCTATCCCCAGCCCCACATTCCACTGGCTGAGTTCAGCTATATAGATAGCCCTCTCAGCCTCCAGCCCCAATTTTGTTCTTCTCCTCATATATGCTACTCACGGCTCTGCATGGAGTGGTGCTTAGGCAATTTGGTAGAGCATCAACAACCAGGCCCAATGAAACTCAGGACAGAACTACGCTGTGAGCTGCAACTTGTGTTCTACCTCTGCAGTTTTGAATTCTCAAGAACCTTGGATCTTAAGATCCGAAAATGTTCATCAAAAGCCACCCTATTTAACTCATGGACCAGTGTGACATGCTAACCCAACCCAGGTCCATTGCTGTTGAGTTGATTATAACTCTTAACAACCAAATAGGGCAGAGTAGAACTGTCCCGGGGGTTCCAAGGCTGTAATCTTTATGGAAGCAGACTGCCATATCTTTCTCCTACAGAAGAGCTGGCGTGTTCAAACCACACATCTTTTAGTTAGTAGACAAGTGTTTAATCACTGTGACAGCAAGACTCCTTGGATTTGCAATAATCAGTATAAAAATACGTGGGCCCAAATATTTAAAAATAGTTTAAAGCATTAAACATAAAATATATATTGAAGATATGGATACAAATCTCTGTGTAGAGCTCTACCAAAGCAGGGATTGGGTCCAATCTGTCCCCATGTTATGAAGTGGTCTCAAAGAGGTGGTGTCCCCGTCTGCTAACGGAGAACTTGTCACATTCTGATCAGGGAAAGATGATCTCAGTTATGAGGTTTCACTTCCATCTTCCTGCCTATCTCTCTCTTTCTTTTTCAGAGATTGAAATTACTTAACTGCATACATAAAAACGGAGAAATGTAGGAGAGGGAAGCACTTTGCT
The DNA here is from genome assembly GCF_000296735.1 of Chrysochloris asiatica. Lineage (NCBI taxonomy): Eukaryota > Metazoa > Chordata > Mammalia > Afrosoricida > Chrysochloridae > Chrysochloris > Chrysochloris asiatica. Next base: position 26,802,168 of record NW_006408533.1, on the reverse strand, counting down.
CAAACCCTGATTTTCTCTTTATCTGTTTCAAGTCTTTATGAAAATAGGTCAACTACATTAGTCTATATGATATGGAAATCTATGAATGAAGTCCATAGTATCAGCACATTTGAGGGCCCTAACAAAAGTCCTGGAATCCCCAAATCCCATGATCATTATTTTGCATAACCAATGAAGTTAACAGTTTTAATTAAGTATGTAAATTAGCGACTTGAAAGATGCTGATTTTCACAGGATACTAATTCATTAGCTAGTAAAAGTTACCTAAATATACATATATCCAGCATTTTCAGGTAGAAGAGGAAGCATTCAGTTTTTCAAATTAGCAGGAAATGCAAATATTGAAGCACACCTCATGTCAGGATTCATTTTCACAAATGCCTCCTCTGAGATTATGCTGACCAGGCTCAGATCAGGAAATCTTCATGATCTTGAAAGAGTAAGAATGTCAAGGATAATTTTCATTCTGACTCTTACCTTTTCTATACCTGAAACATAGTGATTGGCATGGCCATGAAAATAAAGCTGGGCTTCATGCTGTAGCCCCTCCCAATTATTTTAAATAAAAAAACTGAAAGCGCCAAGAAACTTGAACATTTCTTCTTTTGTTTGATTGTCCCTGGAAGCTGTCTTTGTATGTGAATTTCAAGGCCAGGTGAACACTTCCTAAGGTAATTCAAGCCAATAAAATCAATATTGTGAGAAATAATAAAATCAGTCAATAGTGTTGTATGCTATTATCTGAACCTATATTATCTGAATAATTGCCTTCATTCTCCACTTAGTAGGTATTGGAACTGTCTTCAACTAGTGAGAAAGCCAGTAAGAACTGAAAATGGATAATACCAAGCAGTTTAATAGTATTTTGAATCCTATTAGTTTTGAGTTTTTTTTCATGATTATGTTTCTGTGGAAAATTCCCTGACAACTTCTTTTTTTCAGAAAACAGTGTGTTGGAAAGACCCCTATGTGGCTAAAACCCTGGATTGATTTTCTTTGGATGATAGGCAACAGTACACCTATGCCCACAACTGTAAAACACAAATCATTCTACAAAGAAATGAGCAAATTATAATCTAAGAATGTGAATGGGTGCTCCTTAGATAGTTCATATGGTGAATAAGTACTTATTGTTTTATTTAAATATTTTAACATATGCAACTTGAATTTATGTCCTGTGTAAATCAGCTAAGGTAGAGAGTACAGAATGACTCATTACTGAGTTCCTTACCCAAGGATATTAAATTTCTTTTTTCATATGTTAACAGTTTAAAGGTTCTCTTCAGAGATGCCCATTTTCCTGGCCTTGCAATGATGCAATGAGATTTAGTTGGGGTAAGTGGAGCTATCTATCTATTACTATGACAATAGAAGAGGTCCTCTTGCAGGCCATATATCAGGTCAGAGGATACTGCAGCACTCTTTCTCTTAGCAAGATGTCAGAAAATCGCTCAGGGAGGCTTCTCGCTACCTTTTTTCTATTCATCAGAGCAAATCACCTTCAAGGCACTTCCTGCAACAGAAACAATTCCAGGCATCTACCAATTGGGACGTAGTGGTTATGAAT
>NW_006408533.1:26789153-26795521 GCF_000296735.1 Chrysochloris asiatica | reverse complement strand
ATCAAATATGTTCTTTACATGATCTCTAAATTCAGGTGGATATCTTCAGTGTCATATTGTGACTCTCATGGTCTTGTTTGAATTTTCCTTTAGGCTTCTGCCTGAACTTGGCATATGAACAATTCATTGTCTGTGTCACTGTTGTCCCCTGACCTTTGTTTGGCTGATGATATGAGACTTTTCCTCCGTCTCTTTCTAAAGATGTAGTCAATTTTATTCCTTTGTATCCCATGTGGTGAGGTCTATGTGTATAATAATCTTTTATGTTGTTTTAAAAAGGTATTTGCAATGACATCATTGTAAAGAAGTCATTGGTCTTGCAAAATGTGATCTCCAGCATCATTTCTACCACCAAGGTCATATTTGCTAACTACTGATTCTTCCTCTTTTTTCCCAACCTTTTTATTTCAATCACCAGTAATTATCAATACATTTTGATTGTATATTTGATCATTTTCAGACTAAAGAAGTTGGTTGAATTCTTCAGTTTCATCATCACTGGTTTTAGTGGTTGGTGTGTAAATTGGAATAATTGTCATATTAGCTGCTCTTTTAGGTGTATGGATATTATCCTATCACAGACAGCATTATATTCCAAGATAGATCCTGAGATGATGAATGTGACGCCATTCCTCTTCAATTTGTAATTCCCAGTAGAGTAAGCCACATGATTGTCAGATTCCAAATGGCCAATACCAGTCTATTTCAGCTCACCTAATGTATAAGATATCAATCTTTATGTGTTCTATTTAATTATTAACAATTTCCAATTTTCCTAGATTCATACTTTGTAAATGTTATGTTCCTATTATTAATAAATGCTTGCAGTTGTTTCTCCTCATTTTGAGTTGTGCATATATATGCTGTTGTTGTTGTTCAATGACTTGAATAGACAAAACTGGTAGGTGAATATAGAATATAATTTATGCATGCTCTTTTATATATATTCTATATAGTATGGGAATGGACCACCACTCATCTTTCAATTTGTTGTACTGTGGTGACTTGTGTGTTGCTGCGGTTCTGGAAGCTATGCCATGGAATTTTAAATACCATCTTGCAAAAGTTGGATAGTGAATAAGGAAGACCATAGAAGAATGGATGCATTTGAGTTATGGTGTTGGAGGAGAATATTGAAAGTACCACTATCTGCCAAAAGAACATATAGATCTGTATTAGAAGAAATACAGCTAGAGTGCTCATTGGAAGCCAGGATGGGCAGACTTCATCTTTTATTCTTTGGACATATTATCAGGAGGGACCAGTCATTGGAGAAGGATACCATGTTTGGCAAAGTAGAGGGTCAGAGAAAAAGAGGAGGGTCCCCAATGAGATGGATTGGCACAGTGGCAGCATCATTGGGCTTAAACATAGCAACAATTGTGAGGTTGGCCCAGAAATGCTGAGTCGGTACTGACTCGATGGCACCTAACAACAACAACAATGGGTATGGAGCTGTAGGATAGGCACTGGGCTGCTAACCATAAGACTCCTCAGAAACCCTATACAGGGTTTGTATGAGTCTGAACTGACTCATACAATAAACAATAGGTATTGTTTTAACTTTTATATGTAAAGCAGAGATCCACCTCAAACTGATTTAAAGATATATTGTGACCTACTTTTTACTTACTATTATTTTTTTCTCTAAGGGTATTGTAAAGACACTTTCATTTGAATTATATAAATATTGAAAATTTCTTCAGTATTTTCTAGTTTGTACTCCATAAATGCAACTTAATAATTAATTTTCTATACAGTGAATACTTTTGAAAACTGCTGTTTTAATTTTTAAAAAATCCTTTCAACTGTGATCAAATACTTATCATTAAATTTTACAATAAAGACCCGATTCAATATTAAAGATAGCTTCTATTTTGAATTACTTTTGCATTTGTTAATTTGGTCACATTTAGTTCCTGGTCAAATTTTCAAAGATCTAAATTTTGAAAAGCATATAAGGTTACTCTGTTATTTTTTTAATTCAATGTATTTATAAGTGTGCAGTATTAATCATTATCCCTTCAGATATTATTCATAATGGAGGCTTCAAAAAGTTCATAGAGAAATGGAATTAAAGATAATAAAGTTTTCTAAAAATGTTTTTAAGCCACCTTACATTTTAGAATTGGGTAAAGACTAACACTGTTTTATTTATGTATTAACATGAGTTAATATAGTACAATTTTTCTGCAATGAAGAGAAACAGAAAGGCAGAAAAGGATGCAGAAGAAAAGGAGAATTAGAGACACTTTTAGGCCCGCACACCCATGTTTGCATACACAAAATGAATGGCATAATCACAACATCCTTGAGACCCTATAAAGTCAAAATGGTAGGCTAAACATCCTGCTTCACTCTTGTGACAAAGTAATTTAGTCTTTTGTATATGTGATTTTAAAAGAGATTCTAGTGGCTTCCCTACCCTCACTATATTTACTGACATGATTGGCAAACTTTCAATTTGGAGTATTTAACTTGTCAATCCCAAGTGGAAACCATTGCATATGAGACATATTAACATTCTTCACACAGTGAAATAGGGTTAATGCTGATTTTTTAAAAACTATGTATTTTAATGTGTGGATATTTCATTTTCCTAGAACTTGCCTAGTCAAGTACTCAAAGATTCAATGATGAATGAATGGAGTTATTTATAAAAGTCTTAAGCAAGAGACTGCCATAGCTTACTATTGTTGCTATGTGCCATGGAGTTAGCTCCAACTCATAGCGACCCTGTACAGGGTTTCCAAGGCTGTAAATCTTTATAGGAGCAGAAAGCCTCACCTTTCTCCTGCAGAACAGCTGGTAGTTTCAAACTGCTGACCCTGAGTTTCACAGCCCAGTTCGTAACCACTACACTACCAGAGCTCCTTGGGGCTTGTTTTAACATCTTATGAATTCAAACATATGACTGGGCTCCTCGGATGCCCCTCTTTCTTCTTCAGGATAATATCTTTCAGCATAATAATGCCAACATTCATCTGTATAATAATTGATTTGACAATGATTTCACATAACTTAGTTGTATCAGGAATTGACTAGACAGCATTTAACAATAACAACAGATTACATATTAATCGAGGACAACTGGGATGCTATACTTATGAGTGGTTTCAAGGGAACTTTAAAAGTATTACCTTTTATATCAAATATACCCTTTCCTTCTTATTTAAATGCCTGAGAATCCACTTCCATAACCTAAAGCTCTTCAAAATGCAGTTAAAAATATACTGTACAATGGGAGTACCAAGCTCACTCAGAAGTATAAAATACGTAACATCTTAAAATCCTATTTGGACAGCAATTTGAATAGCAGAGGCTCAGAGAGAGATCATGAGGCTGGTTATATCCTGAAAATGACCTGAGATAAGGGTGGGATGTATCAAAGACCGGTCTGAGGATACACAAAAAGTAATTTGAATGAAAACCCAGCAGGTCAAGAAGTTGTTTGTTACTGTTATTGTTTGTTATCATTGAGTTAGCTCCAACTCTGGTATATAACAGAACCAAACATCTAGTCCTGTACCAGCTTCATGATAGCTGGTCAAAGGGAACGTCACCTAAAGATTGTCATAAGTGTAGTAATTGTATTTTATGTTTTTCGTCTAAATCTCAACAGTATCTTAAACTTTAATTTTTTGATGGATGAAATGAATGTGGGTACATTTGTCTGATATCATTGAACTATCAATAATATATAACACATGAATTTATAGATAATCAATTATCAGTTAAATAATTTTTGTTAAATAATAAACATTTCCAAATTTTGATGTGGTGCTGTAGAATAAGTATTGGACTGCTAACTAACAAGTCAGCAGTTCAAACTCACCAGCCACTCCTTAGAAACCATAAAACGGGGTCACTTATGAGTTACCACTGACTTGATAGCACTTAATAAAACAACATAATCCTTATTATTGTACAAAAATCCAAATAGGAATTTGTTTCTAAACTTACACTAATACTACAAGCCTTTCCTCCCTAACAGAGCATGTAGGTCTAATTCTAATTCTGAGAGTTGCCTCTGTTCCCAAATAATGAATATAAAAGGAAATGGTTATGTAGATTTATGATGTGATTTCAGGGCATTATAGCGAATGCTCATAACTATGGGATCTTGTCGAAAGCAAAACCTGATATTTAACTCAAGCAGTCTGGGCCTATCCTCTGAGGGAAAACATATATTTTCTTGTAGCTTAAAGTCATCTTACAAGAATAGGTATACAAGGCATGAAAGTTGTAACATTTTGTGAGTGCATGTGGAGGATTTATCTTTCCCATTCATTCTTGGTATCATTTTTCACAATTGAAAAGCTTTATCCTTGTTATGTAATACCCTGTTTCTAGCTATAAAAATGAGAAATGTTTGATTTTATTTTCTGAAATGTTTGATTAAAAAAAAGATACAAACAACTTGCTGTCAAGTTTTGGCTATCAGATACAAATTGTACATTTTATAACTTCACCCAAATAAATGTTATTTTCCCAAGAGGTCAATGTTCAGAAATGCATAAACAAGAGTTATTGATATTATAAAATTACTTGGGTAGTTTTCAGAAAAATAAATAAATAAAAGCCTTTCACCATAGATAGTCTTCTCATTGTCTCTGTTTTCATCTCTCACAGTGAATGATACAAATAATGCCCACAGTGCATATTAAGATGCAAGTAGAAGCTCTTTTTCTCAGGGCTGTCTTTTTCCTCTTAGGTTTGGTCACAGTGTAAATAGATTCTGCTTAGAGTTGCCCTCCACCTACCATACCTCCCAAACTTTTTTTTTGCCTACCCAATCATACTCTACCCTGCAGATATGATTCGTTTGCATACAAAGCCTTTTTAATAGCATAACTACATTGTTAACACTTAAAATTGTAAGAATGTGGAGACACACACACACACAAAGAACAAAGGTGGATTTTTAACTTCCTTGACCAAATTCAATAGGGTCAGTCAGTCTACCATCTGCTCTAAGCTCAAAGATCAAAAAAAAATCAGTAGCCATTATTGCCTGTCCCACACATGTGCCACATTCAGTGCCACAATCACTCATGCCAATGGTCCACTTGAAATGTCTTTCCTTCTGCCCATTGTTAATCTTACCCTTCAAATTCCGGGCCTTCTGGTCATCATTGCACATTCTGATTTCCTCTCTAAACTCAGTAGTACCACACATTATTACTGATCAAACTCTTTTCCACTGAAGACCAAAGAGAGTGGCTGTATGTTCAGTCAGAAATCAAGAGGAAAGAATAATCATTAGCATATCTGTCCACTTGATAAAAAATATTTTGTTTATTTCAGATCTATTTTCTTTCCCCTCAGAGGAATAATTTCTCTACTCTCTATCACACTTTCCTTGCAATTTGGAGGAGCAACCGGGTTACAAGGAAAATGCTGCACCAGCTTTCACTTACAAAGGAGGTTGGTTGTTAGGAACATGACATTTCCATGAGGAAGGTGAACGTATCTTCCCCTCCTGGGTACCAAACACACGTCTTGGAATATTATATGTAATTGATGAAAATATTCATTCAAATGAATAAATGAAATAATGAAAGTCAAGCTAAAAGATGATGTAGTCTGAATTCCTATTAGTCCTATAAGCATGATTAACTCTAGAAATGCAGCAGATGATGGGCATTTCGATCTCATTTAATGGAAAATGGTCTCTGGTTGGAAATAACTACAACACAATTTATCACTGTGTCAAATATAATTCCTCAAAACCATCTTTTTAGGTTTTCTTTTTAAAAATGTTTGTCTTTAACTTTTGTACTCTTCCCCATGTCTTCCCCTGCATCCATCTTTTTGTTTTCAGCCTCCCTCTGATTTGATATTGTCTTCTCTTTCACTCAAGTTAATAAGTCTACCCTCTAGCCAGTGAATTACTCCCTTCCCTCCTACCCAGGCCAAAATCTATAGTGAAGAAACACAATATAATGCAAATATTATAATGAAAGTTACTGCTTTTTTAAATCAGCTTTTCTTTCAGTAGGATTTCATTACCAAAGTGACTTCTAGTTACAATGGCTATTGAATTCTAGTGAATCATCCCACAACAGGCATGAAGGATAGTGGGAGAAAGTTTGTCAGGTTCTAGAACTTTGGTAGGACCTGCAAGGAATACATTTTACTCTGTAATGAAAACACATGAAATCATTCATAAAGGGAAGAACAATTAGAGAATATTTTTATCTTAGGAGTGACAAACTACTTCCAAATATATAGTCACTGAAAACCTTATGAATAGCAGAGTAACACTGTCAAATATAGTACCAGAAAATGAGCCCCTTAGGTTGGAAGTCACTCAAAATGCGACTGGGGAAGAGCTGCCTCCTCAAAGTAGAGTTGACCATGATGAC
>NW_006408533.1:26787588-26789053 GCF_000296735.1 Chrysochloris asiatica | reverse complement strand
GTTCCGACTCGATGGCACCTGACAACAACAATATGTTGTTTGATTTCTAAATTGCTGCTTCCATGCATGTTGAAGGTAGATAAAATCAAAATGAAGTCTCTGACAACTTCAAACTTTTCTCCATTTATCATGATGTTACTTATTAGTCCATTGGTGAGGATTTTTGTTCTGTTTATTATATTGAGGTGCAACTCATACCAAAGGCTGAGATCTTTGATCTTCATCAATACGTATTTTAAGTCATCTTCACTTTCAGCAAGCAAGGTTGTATCATTTGCTAATGATTCTTCCTCCAATGCTGACATGGCATTCATCTTCATATAATCCAGCTTCTAAGATTATTTGCTCTGCATACAGATTGAATAAGTATGATGAAAGAATAAAACCCTGTGCACAAGTGCCTGATTTTAAAACATTAATTGTCCCCTTGTTCTGTTTGAACCACTGCTTATTGGTCTATGTCAAGGATTTTCATGAGCACAATTCAGAGTTCCTGAATACCCATTCTCTGTATTGTTGTACACAGCTTGCCATGATCCACCCAGCAGAAAATCTTTGCATAGTAAATAAAGCATGGCAGAACATCTTTCTAGTATTATATGCTCTCAAACAAAATCCATCTGATTTCCACAATGATATCTCTAGTTTCATCCATACGCCTACAGGGAAGACCAGTTAATACCACTATTATTCAAAATTACACAACACCCACTATAGCCAGTGAGGATAAAACAAAAGAATTCTACCGTCTTCAATCTGAAATTGATCAAACATGCAATCAAGATGTATTGATCATTACTGGTGATTGGAATGCAAAGCTTGGGAGCGGAGGAAGGATCAGTAGTTGGAAAATATGGTCTTGGTGATAGAAATGATGCTGGAGAATGCATGATAGAATTCTGCAAAACCAATGATTTGTTCATTTCAAATATCTTCTTTAGACAGCGTAAGAGACAACTATACACGTGGACCTCACCAGATGGAATACATAGAAATCAAATTGACTACATCTGCAGAAAGAGACGATGGAAAAGTTCCATATCATCAGTCAAAACAAAGCCAGGGGCAGACTGTGGAACAGACCATCAATTACTCATATGCAAATTCAAACTGAAGCTGTAGAAAATTAAAAGACATCCACGAGACTCAAAATATGACCTTGAATATATCCCATCTGAATTTAGATATCATCTGAAGAACAGATTTGATACATTAAACACTAAAGAGCGAAGACCAGAAGAGTTGTGGGATGACATCAAGAACAACACACATGAAGAAAGCAAAAGTCATTGAGAAGACAAGAAAGAAGGAAAAGGTCAAAATGGATGTCAGAAGAGACACTGAAAATTGCTTTACAGTATAGAGATGCTAAAGCAAATGGAAGAAATGAGGAGGTCCAAGAACTGAACAGACAATTTCAAAGATTAGCTTGAGAAGATAAAGTCAAATATTACAACAAAATATG
>NW_006408533.1:26764654-26787488 GCF_000296735.1 Chrysochloris asiatica | reverse complement strand
ACAGCCTAAGAGATGACTATACAAATAGATCTCACCAGATGGAATACACAGAAATCAAATTGATTATATTTGCAGAAAGAGATGATGGAAAAGCTCCATATCATCAGTCAAAACAAGGCCAGGAGCAGACTGTGGAACAGACCATCAACTACTCCTATGCAAATTCAAATTGAAGTTGAAGAAAATGAAAACAAGTCCATGAGAGCCAAAATAGGACCTTGAACATATCCCACCTGAATTTAGAGATCATCTGAAGAATAGATTTGATACATTAAACACTAAACACCGAAGACCAGAAGAGTTGTGGGATGACTTCCAGAATATCAGACAGGAAGAAAGCAAAAAGTCATTAAGAAAACAAGACAGACAGAAAAGGTCAAAATGGATGTCAGAAGAAACCCTGAAGCTTGCTCTCCAGCATAGAGATGCTAAAGCAAATGGAAGAAATGAGGAGGCACAAGAGCTGAACAAAAATTTCAAAGTCCAGCTCGAGAAGATAAAGCCAAATATTACAACAAATTGTGCAACGATATGGGATCAGAAAACCAAAAAGGAAGAACATGCTCAGCATTTCTCAAGCTGGGGGAACTGAAGAGAAAATTCAAGCATCGATATTCATTATTGAAAAATTATCTGGGCAAATTATTGAATGATACAGAAAGCATCAAGAGAAGATGGAAGGAATACACAGAGTCACTGTACCAAAAGGAAATGGTTAATGTTCAACCATTTCAAGAAGTAGCATATGATCAAGAGCCAATGATATTGAAGGAGGAAGTCCAAGGTGCATTGAATAAATTGGGAAAGAACAAGGCACCAAGAATTGGTGGAATAAAAATTGAAATATTTCAAGAAAGTGAGGCAGCACAGGAGGCAAGCACTTATCTCTGCCAAGAAATTTGGAAGACAACTATCTGGCCAACTGATTGAAAGAGATCCATATTTGTACCCATTCCAAAGAGAGGTAACCCAATGGAATGTGGAAATCATTGGACAATTTCTTTGATATCCCATGTGAGTAAAGTCTTACTAAAGGTAATACAGAAATGGCTGCAAGCATACATTGACAGAGAACTTCTAGAGGTTCAAGCTGGATTCAGAAGAGGCCGTGGAACGTAGAATATCATTGCTGATGTCCGATGGATCGTGGCTGAAAGCAGAGATTATCAGAAAGATGTTTAACTGTGCTTTATTGGCTACACAAAGACTTTCAGTTGTGTGGATCATGACAAGCTATGGACAACATTGCAAAGTATGACTATTCTGGAACACTTAATTGTGCTCATGAGGAATCTGTACCTGGATCAATAGGCAGTTGTTCAAACAGAACATGGAAACACTGAATGGTTTAAAATTAAGAAAGTTGTACGACAAGGTTGTATTCTTTCACCATACTTATTCAAGCTGTATGCTGAGCAAATATCCGAGATGCTGGGTTATATGAAGAAAATGTGGCATCTGGATTGGAGGAAGACTCATTAACAACCTGTGATGTACAGATGATACAACCTTGCTTGGTGAAAGTGAAGAAGACTTGAAGCTTTTACTGATGAAGATCAAAGAGCCACAGCCTTTGGTATGGATTATATCTCAATATAAAGAAAACAAAAATCCTCACCTCTGTACCAATAAACAATATTCTTGTCAACGGAGAAAAGATTGAAGTTGTCAAGGACATCATTATTCTTGGATCAACTATCAATACTCGTGAAAGCAGCAGTCAAGAAATCAAACAGCGTATTGCATTGTGCAAGTGTGTTGTACAAGACCTTTTTAAAGTGTTGAGGAGAAAAGATGTCAGCTTGAGAACTAAAGTTTATTTTCAATAAGCTCATATGCATGTGAAAGCTGGACAATGAATAAGGAAGACCATAGAAGAATTGATGCTTTTGAGTTATGGTATTGGAGGAGAATATTGAAAATGCCATGGGCTGCCAAAAGAACCAATAGATTCATTTTAGGAGAAGTGCAGCTAGAGTGCTCCTTGGAGTCCAAGATGGCCAAACTTCGTCTCTCAGACTTTGGACATATTGTCAGGAGGGACCAGTCGCTGGAGAAGGATATTATGTTTGGTAAGATGGAGGGTTAGAGAAAAAGAGGAAGACCGCAACGAGATGGATTGGCTATCCATGGACCCAAGCTTGGCAACAGTAGTGAGGTTGGCCCAGGATCAGGCAAGGTTTCATTCTGCTGTGCATAAGGTCCCTAGGGCTCAGTATCGATGGCACCTAACAACAACATATGCCTTTTGAAAGCACATGGCCCTAATCATCCCCCTATTAACTCTCTATTCCAAGACCATACTGATAATTAGTGAGCCACCAAGAACACTGGTTACTCAACCAATGGCATTTCCTCAACACTGCAGTCACCTTTGTGCCTTGGCCACTCCACTGGCAAATGAAATTTTCTTCTTCACTTATTAATTTTTTTAAAAATCTGATCAATGTCTTGAGAGTCATTTTTTCAGAGTCATTGTGTAGCAGAAGAACTGTAGTGGTAAAGTGCTCAGCTGTTAACCAAAAGGTCAGTGTTTCGAACTCACCTACCATTATATGACAAAAAGAGGTGGCACTATGTTTCCAGAAAGTTTACAGCCTTCTGAACTCCATAGGCTATTCTTCTCTTTCCTAAAGCGTCTCTATGCGTTGGAAGTGACTTGACAGCAGTGGGTTTGGTTTGGTTTATTGTATACCAAGCCCTTTGCATCAAGTTCAGACTGAAATTAAATTTCATTATCTTTCTGATAGGAGTTCTGGTGTGATGCTGCAAGATAAGCACTGAACTGATAGCTGCAAGATCCGTTGTTCAAACCCACCAGCCACTCCTTGATAGCCTTATACAGGGTCGCTATGAGTCAGAACTGACACCATGGCATTTAACAAAAACAGCATCTTTCTGATAAGGACAATTCCCAAGTTCTGCTATTATGAGGAGTAAGACCTGGTGTTTGAAACAGGTGGATATTGTTACAGTCACTCAGATATGAAACAGGAAGTAGTCTGAGCAGGACTGGTGGAAGACTGGGCCTATTCAAAACCTGATTATCTGGTTACGTCTCTGGCATCTTCTCCTAAATTTCATTCATCATTGACTGTAAAAAAAATGCACTCACCTTAGCAAGAAGATCAAGCCTGGAGGGGAATGTGTAAACATATCTGTAAAAAAAGTAAAAAACGAGAAGGAAAAATATACTCAGCATTATAAATCTATTTAAAAACAAAATCTAAATGTCACACTATACATAATCCTATAATGGCTCTCCTGCTGTGCCCTTCACTGTCTCCTTCCTTCTTTGGCTCCACACTATCCAGTGTCAGCCATGGAATGTTACTCATATATACATGTATTTTCCACTAGGAACACTGAATACAAGGTTCTGGTGGCAATTTCTCCATTCACATTTCAGAACAAAAGAGAGTATGTCTTTGACAAGAGTGAACTAAGCCAAGAACTGACAGCTTCACAGGTCTCTCCCTCTTTCCTCTTATTTTCTTTCATGGGCTAATGTTCTTATGAGGATTAGTGTCCACAGACACTGCCCTTTCTGTTCATTGTTGAGACCTGACTTAAGGAAAGCAGTAAGAATTTACTTACTCTACAGAGTCAATATCTAATAGATTCTGGATGGTACAAACAGCATTAATGTGTCCAGCTGTTAACTGAAAAGGTAGACGTTCTAATCAATTTAGAAGTGCTTCTAAAATAATAATAATAATAAACCCTCTGCTACTGAGTTAATTCTGACTCCTAGTGACCCTGTAGGGCACAGTAGAAGTTCCCCCAAAGGGTTTCCAAGGCTATAAATCTTTATGGGAGCAGACAGTGACATCTTTCTTACATGAAGTGGTTGGTGGGTTTGAACTGCCAATTTTTTGGTTTAAAGCTAGCAGCCAAGTGCTTAACCACTATGCCACCAGTGTTCCTCCTCAGAATAATAGCATAGATATCCATTTCTGAAAAGTCACTCATTAAAAACCCTACGGACCATAGTCTTACCCTGACATGCATGGTGTCATCATGATTCAGAACTAACTCAGTTGTAACGGGCAATATTTAAGAGCTGCTACAATTGTTCACCAAAAGAAATTAAAGATGTTTTGATGAATAAAATAGCAAAAAACAATTAGCAAGTGTTATTGGTATGGGAAAAGAATTGTGCAAAGGCTGGCAAGGGTTTGAGAGTAGCGCTATCTCTCTAGGAAAGTGACTTACAAAGTTTGACAACTTCTCTTTAGACCAGGCTGCTTCTTTTAAGAGGAAGGCAGGGAAGGAGAGTTGGGGACAAAACTGCCTCCCTGTCACCATCAAATGTTGTTGTTGTTGTTGTTAAGTGCCATCGAGTCGGTTCCGACCCATAGCGACCCTGTACAGGGTTTCCGAGGGTGTAAATCTTTACGGGAGTAGAAAGCCTCATCTTTCTCCCGCGGAGCGGCTGGTAGTTTCGAACCGCTGACCTTAAGGTTCACAGCTCGATTCGTAACCACTACGCTACCAGAGCTCCTTCAAATAGTAACCATCAAATGCCATTTCTATGATCAGATTTGTTTCCACAAAGGCAAGAATTGAATAGAAAGAAGTTCAACTATTAAAATTCATAAATTACCACAAGATTAACTTATTAAAATCTACAAGTGATTAAGTAATCCATTTACGTGCTATTGAATCATTTATTTTCTCTGATTAAAAAAGTGGCAGAGTCTGTATAAGGTCTCCTACGGCTCACTTCTTTTGATATTTTCTTTGTGTGTAGTTCTGGCCCTCACCTTAATGAACAGTTTGGAGGCTGTGTTTGGGGGTGAGAGGGGAGAAGTTTTCTGAGAAAGAAGGAGATAAAAAGTAGGCATTAATAATAGATAAATAGGATTTGCACAGTCCCACATCTCTAATGGGACCCTATATAGTAAGCAACTCTTTCAGAAGAGGCATCTTGTGTTTCCTGAGCCTTGAACAAGGAGTGAAGTTGAGGAGTTCGTTGTCTGTTTCTTGGATCCCCTCTTTCCATGGGGCTCTCATTTCCTCCCTGTATTTTCTCAAATGTAAGTGTAGGCTGGGGGATTTTCAGGGAACTGGCAGCTCACAGTCTTAATATTCTTTATTAAAGATCAAATAAAAAACACAAAAGAAGAAGCAGCCTGAAGAGTTTCCTCACAGCAGGGGGACCATCTCTTGGAAAAATGACCATCCATTTGCTTTGTCTTGTGTTTTCCCTTGTAGAGGATCCCAGAGTGCTCCTCAGCCTCATCAGCAATCACACACTCTCAGCAGAGCCCTGTAAGGGTGATTCTTCTTTAATGAAAAAGATGGAGGCCACTGGGGAGGGGAGAGAGGAAAGAAAGGCTATAGTAAGTGTGTTATGCTTGATGAGCAAATAGAATATGATATTCTTAAACTTTATGTCACATACACATAAGTGGAATGAACTAGTCCATTAATTTTTAATTTGGTGTTTTTAAAGATGTTTCACTGAAAATGCCCATTAAATACGTGTTCATCCTTGCTGTACATGAACATTCTATACAACCACACATTTGTAAACTGAATTTCCAAATAGCTTACATAAAGGGACAAAGCTCCTCCCAGGGATAGCATTTGGAAAGGGTCTTTATAAACATGTTTGTCTTCAATTTTCATTTTATATCTGTAATATCTAGTACCAAAGAACTTAGATAGCTCATTAATGCTAAATAATGGTAATGTGGTATTTCAATATAAGTGATCTTTCTTCTCTTCAGTGTCTTCCCCTCCTGTTTTGGTTATAAAACATTGAATGGACTCTTCCTTTTTTTTAATCTCTGTGTTTGAACCTTGTTTGTTAACTCATTCATTCCATGCATATTATTAATAGGCCCTGGGTGTTCAACAGACAGGCATGCTAACTTCATGAAGTTTATATAGGAGTTGGTGAGAAAGGAAATAAGCAAATATCAAAATAAACCCAATCCCATTACCATCGAGTCAATGCCAATTCATGGCGATCCCACATTTGTGAGGGAACCATGTATAGCCTATAAGGTTTTCAATGGCTGATTTTTCAAAAGTGGGTCACTAGGCCCTTTCTTAAATGGACTCAAGCCTTCAACATTTCTGTAACAGTCAAGCTCATTGTCTGTTTGCACTACTCAGGTACCCCAATAAGCAAATCAATAGGTGGAAATGATTATGTGCATATCAAAATACATTCCACAAAACAAAGAGAGCAAGCTTTTGTATGCAAAACAAACCAGAATGGTGGTTACTACTACAGATAGGAGGTCAGCCAAGACCTTCTCTGGAGGAAGAAAAGGGTCAAAGAGGAAAGTATCCTAGAGAGAATGCTACAAGTGTGAAGACCTTAGGGTAGTTTTTGTCTGACCCATTCTTGTCTTGGTCTCTTATTCCTCCTTGCTTTGTTCTTGCCCATCCTTTCCTGATGGGCAAAATAGACTGGTATTATCTTTGGAAATGTGTGAGGTTTGCTTCCTACCGGAAGAGCTCCCTGCTACACCCACAGTGTCTATCTGGCCCCCTGCCTACCTAACCAGATTTTCTAATGTCTTCTATCCCAGTTTTCTCTTTCCTCTTTCTAGGGTCTACCAGCTACACACTCCTGAGTCTCATTCTACCGCCCTCTTAGTACTTCCCTCATGACATATCCAAATCTTTGTTTTGAATCCCTTTCCCTGTGTTATTCTTAAGGACTTTCATGAATTGTTGTTGCTGTTAGGTGCCAATGAGTCCATTTTGACTCCTAGTGACTATTTCGACAGAATAGAATTTCCCCACAGGGTTTTCTTGGCTGTGATCTTTATGAAATCACGTCTTTCTCCTGCAGAGTTGCTGGGTGGGTTCAGACCACCAATAGTTTGATTAGCAGCTAGGAGTTAACCATTTGTGCTATCAGAGTTCCTGATTAACTCCTAAAATACTTAACAGTCAGACCTTGCTTTGTCTTATTTGTCTTAAGAAAACTTACCCCAAACCCAATACAATCAATTATTTCTGATTCATAGTGACCATTTATAGGGTTTTTTGAGGCTGTAAATCTTTACAAATGAAGAAAAACATCTTTATCTCAGAAAGCAGCTGGTGAGTTTGAACTGCTGACCTTGTGATTAGAAGTCCAGTGCTTCTTCTATAACACCACTAAGGCTCTTTTATAAGAAAACAATCCCATTCAATTGAAGCCCCGCCAAAGGTCCTACTTTGGCCATGTCCCTTATAACTTACCAGTGGTTATTAGATACTGTTTTATTATGACCTCTAAGACAGTAATTAGTGTTATTTTTATAAATCAAGTAAAAGTCACATATAGGATTATATTACTTTTTACCACACATTATTGTTGTTGTTTAACACTGTCAAACTGGTTCTGACTCATAGTGACCCTGTATAGGGTTTCCAAGGAGCAACTGGTGGGTTTGAACTGCCGACCTTGTGGTTCGCAGTCCAGTGCTGATCCCACAGCATCACACCAGGAGTCCACATAGAAAGTGAATTTAAACCACGGAAATGTATTCTCTGACAGTTCTAGAGGCTAGAAGACTGATTCAATGTATCAGTTGTGCTATGTTCCCTCTGAGATCTCCAGGTGATGACCCTTTCTTGTCTCACTCAGTTCTGATGTTTTTGTCAAGTGCTGTCGAGTCGGTTCTGACTCATAGTGGCCCTGTATAGACTTTTCCAAGGAGTGGCTGGTGAACTTCTTGAACCACAGACCTTGCAGTTGAAGCCAACTTGCAGTCCAGTGCATTAGCCCACACAGCACCACACCAGGACTCCTGGTAAGCCCAGGCATTCTTTCTCATGTAAATGCATATTCACAAGACTGTCCTTCCTCAGCCAGTCTCTAGAGATCTCTTCTCTTTTATAAAGGAGGCCACTCAGATTGGTTAGGGACTTCTGGTATGGCTCTGTAGTATCAGTATGGCAGTTCAAACCCAACTGTTGCTCCTCAGAAACCCTATACAGAGTCATTATGAATCGGAACCAACTCAACAGCACTCAACAACGACAACACTCAGATTGACTTAGGGTACACCCTAGTTCAGTATGACCTCATGCTAACATAACAGAAAACATTTTCAAAGACCCTATTTCCAAACAAGAACTGGTTCACAGATTCCAGGGATTAAAACGTCAGCATATCCTGGTGTAGTGCTGTAGGATAAGCACTGGACTGCAAACCGCAAGGTCAGTGATTCAAATCCAACATCTGCTCCTTGGAAATCCTATACAAGGTCACAACAACAACAACAACAATGCTGGAAAGAGAACACAATTTAGTCCATAACAAAGTGTTTATGAGCAGAGACTGGAGTGTCAGGAAGCTTTACATTCAGACTTGATTAATTCTTGATTATGCGACCTTTGTTGTTGTTAAGTGCCCTTGAGTCAGTTCCATCTCATAGTAACCCAATACAGGGTTTCCAAGGAGCCAACCTTGCAGTTCAAACTATCCTTGTGGTCCAGTACTTTATCCTGAAGTGCCATACCAGGACTCCTACATGACCCTGGGAAAGATATAATTTCTTCATGACTCAATTTTAGGAAGTGTAAAGTAAAAGTCACCACATCTACCTTAAAGTGTAGTTGAGTGGATCAAAGAAAAAAATACATAGAAAACATTGGGAAAGGTTCCCGTCACATAATAAGCACCTTCCTGCAAATAGTATCTAGAACATTGCGGCAGTGTTTCGCTCTGTTGTACATAAGGTCACTGTGAATCAGAAGTGACTCCCCAGAACCTAACAACTACAATAACAACATCTAGAACTATTTGTCTAGAAGAGAAATAAAGATCCCTGGTGGTGCTCTGATCAAAGGCTGCTAACCTCAAGGTCAGTGGTTCAAACCTACCAGTCACTCTAAGAGAGAAAGATGAGGCAATCTGCTTCTATAAAGATTTACAGCCTCAGAAACCTCTGGAGCAATTCGACCTGTCTTGTAAGGGTGGCTATGAATCAGAATCAACTCAACCACAGTGAGTTTGGGTTGGATAAATAGAAAAAAACTTAGAAATTGGTTATGGAATCTAGCATACTTATCAAGAGATTTGGGCATCAGAAGCATTGAAAAAAAAAAAAAAACTATAAATACTAACAGCTGAATAGAAGATTAGAGCACATGCGTCTAGGTTAAAGCTTATCTGTTAGAAACTGAATTTTGTGCCTTAATATCCTTAAATTTCTTCTAGTGCAAAATAGTGAACACATTACTGTGAATCTTAAGGCTGAGTTTGTGAATGGTTGTTGTTAAGTGCCCTGAAATCAGTTCTAACTCATAGAGACCCTGTATAGGGTTTCCAAGAAGTGGCTCTTGGGTTTGAAATACCAGCCTTGTAGTTGACATTTCAGTGCTTATCCTACAGCACCACACCAGGACTCTGAGTGTGTGCATTATGACACATTATTCTTTTCTTCTGAGAAAGAAGAGGTGTGAGGACCTAACAAACTGAATAGATCATTTTCCTCCTTGGACTCCATCCCAACCTGCTTTTCGTCTCTCTTTGTGAGTTCAGACTTTTGTACTAGATGCTACTGTTATGGGTCAGTGATTTTTTTATTTCTAGATGTTCAACAATGTCAACTTTTTTGTGCTTACACTTTGACTAATTCAAGCATGAAAATGTTGTTTCCCTAAAGAACCCTATACATCCCCTAAAGATGTATTATCTAAGAAGATAAATAGCACCATATGTCAATGATACACACCCCTAAATGTATTTATCACATGATTAGCAAATGAATCCTATTGAGACAGAGACTGTGATAACATGAGAAGACTTCACACAGGACACAGAAATTACATGGAGGCAAATAGGTCATACATTTAGGCTGTTTGCTTTCCCAGATGCCTGCAACCAGTTTGAAATGCTGCTTGCATAGGAACATGACCCTGTCAACTCCAGTCAACTACAGACTCTTGTCATTAGTAATAAATGACCTCGATAGTCCTGAAAATGAATTGTATCCAGAGTCATGGATGGCTGTGTTCCAGCTGATGTTTGTTTATGTACAGCAATTAAAGCCCAGCTGGTGTAGGAGGCACTTCTATTCCCAGTTAGACATTAGGAAATGTGGCCTTTCATTCAATAGACAACCATCAAGAAATGGGATTGATAGGAACTTAAAAAGATGCGTCAAAAGTGTCACATGAAATCAAGAACTCACACTGTCTCATCATGACACTCCAATCAAGATGGACTGAGAAGCGAAGCGGCAAAATCCATTCCTTCAAAAAGGAGGGCCTGCCCTGGGGCAGTCACAGGAAAAAAAAAAAAGACTTTTCTGCCCTCAAGGCAACATCATGCATTTACGTTTGGAGTGTAGAGTCAACCTTTTTTTTTTTTTTGAGCCATTCCAACTCCAAAGAGCTTTGATTGAAGAAGGAATTGATGCATTATGAAGTCATCTGGTTAGGGGGAGTTGTTAAAAACTGTGGAAAGAAAGCTCTAAGAGGAAATGCTGTCAGAAATTCATCTGGGAAGTCTTAAAGAAATAAAATGTAACTCATAAGTTGTATATCTACATAAAGAAGGTACAAATAACTCATGCCCTCCACATTTGTTTTAAACTGCTCCATCAAGCCATTTTCATAAATTGCATTATGCCAACTGTTTTTAATACATATTACTGTAAAAAAAAAAAAAAATCCTAGCATATTGTGCTTACAAAAATGCCTCACAGAAGTGAGAGCAGTTGGCAAACAAGTATAGAAGGTGAGTGTTATTTGCGTAAAAACACCGTAGATTTGTCATGAAGAGGGTGTTGTTGTTGTTGCTATGTGCCATGGAGTTGGTTCTGACTCATAACGACCCTGTACAGGGTTTCCAAGGCCTTAAATCTTTACGGGAGTATAAAGTCTCATCTTTCTCCCGCAGAACAGCTGGTAGTTTCGAACCGCTGACCTTAAGGTTCGCAGCCCGATTCGTAACCACTACGCTACCAGAGCTCCTTCATGAAGAGGGTAGCAGTATACATTTCTGTCATCAATATTGTTTTCCTCCTTTTACTTCTCTATATCCATTTCTTCATATGATAGTTTCAAGTCCTAGCACTTGCCTGACTTGTAGGAATGTGGATGGGTAAATAGCCAAAAGGATATGTCACTAGACAGATGACAGAGCTTGTTGGGAAGACATTTACCTCTCTATTTTTAATTTCTAAAATAAGCCCACACTCCATGAGAAGATTATCTAAGTGTTCTGGACACATGCCACTTTAGACCTGGACAGTTTATAGGTGGTCTTGGCTACCAACAGAGCAATTTGCTTTTAAATTCAGCTTGTCAATATTAAAAATTGGTAAGCTTCACATAAGATTCCTTAGTCTGACATCTGAAAGCAACAACAATCCAGCACCATTGGGCATGCATTCACTCTTCCCACAATCCACTAAGCCAAGAAGAAGTTGTCCCTATCGTAAGGGGCACAGACTTTACCTATACACTCTACTCATTTATTTACTTCTTTGATCTCAAGAGTCATTTGATTTGGTAGATGCTGAAATGGGACTAAGGAGAGAAAGATGACTTCTGATAATAAAGACCCCAGGTGCCTAGTGAAGCAGAGTCCTGCTCCCTACTCCCAGGCAATGGAGAAGTCCTTAGAAGTCTATGGGGTACTTAGAGAATCGTCAAATCTCGTTCAAGGTACAGAAAGAGTAGCGCTTCAAGACCCAAAGGACCCATGTGGCCTAAGACAACAACCATTTCCATAATTACCAGTGAGAACAGAAAGGCCCATGACTAGCCCGATCATCGGTTCTGCAAAGGGCCCTGAATTTTCAGCATGCAGTCCTGAACAACATAAGGGTAGGGAAAATGCTTCAGAGACCCAGTTGCCATAGAGTCAATTTCAGCTCATTGGTGACGCAATGTGTGTCAAAGTAGGACTATGATCCACAGTTTTCAGTGACTGAGTTCTCAGAAGTAGATCATCAAGCCTTTTCTCCAACGGCCTCTGAATAGACTTGAACTTTCAACCTTAAATTTAGAGTTAAGTGAATTAACTATTTGTACCACCCAGGGACTCTCTCCTTCAAAATACCTGCGATAAAATTCCTCACCAACCTCTGAGAGTCAGACCATCTGGGTTCCGTTTGGTTTGAAAATTAAAATCATATAAAGAAATAAAAGCCATATTTCTTGCAAACCAATCTCATGGACTTACTATTATATCTGCCACAAAGAACGATATAGAAACCAAATAGGTTTCATGCTCTCTGAGTCAGGACCCAGATACTATACCATTTAAAAAACACATTTTTCTGACATTAAACCAATTCTTGGGGAATCCTGGTGAGGCATTATGGGATCATGCACTGGACTGCCAAGCCGGGTTGGTCTGCAAGATCCGCGGTTCAATCTCACCTGTTTCTCCTCTGAAATGCTATACAGGGTTGTTATGGGTTGGAACCGACTGCATGGTATTTAACAACAACAAAACCAACTCATTATTGCAAGCAAACTCAGGGAGACTCTATAGACTGATAACTTCCGGAGTATCTCACACACTCAACAGGATCAAATCCACTCTATTGTATTACACTTAGCAGGTCCTGATACAGCCTTTAAAATCCCATCTTGTTTCGTTTTGTTTTTTTTTGATAGCATGACCTACTAAAATGCCCTAATGGCCTGTGTGCATCAGGTGCATGTATGTACCAAAGGAGATAACATTGCAAATAAGAGTGCTGGGCTATCTGGCTTTATCACATTTAGCGTGCCTTTTGAAGTTAAAAACAAGATTATCCTGTAAATGCTTGACAAGCCACAGTTAATCCTCATCTTCATGAAGGAACATGAAAGGACCCCTTAACACTCCATATCAGCTCCAGGTTTTGTGTGTGTTATTGCAAGAGGTGAATTTGGTGCCATAGTGACGAAATTCATCCATCACAATTCTAGACAATGCTCCACTTGCCATAACAATGAAGAATTTTTCTTCCATATAGTATCAACATTGCTCTTTTTTTTTTTAATACCATAGTTTATGACAATTGATCTCAAACAAACAGATAGTATTTTTCCTGAGGTGATTTTTGGTTGTAAAGTATGTTTCCAGGTGGATATCTTTGTCTTTGCACAACAATAACTAAGGATGCTCTGTTTCCTAACAGCCTAAAGAGTCTTTATGATTCTATGTTTAGGAAAATGTTTTAAAAGAATGGGGCAGTCAGCTTGAAAGGCAAAAGAGACTGGTGCTAGAGACTCATTGGATACTGATGATCTCATCAGAATCACAGGCAATTGGAAGTGAAGGAAACCTCTCATAGGATCTGTTTAGTGTGTGGCGCTGTGAGTTAATGTGCTGGACTGCAAAGCCATTTGAACTGCAAGGCCGGCAGTTAAAGCTTACCAGCTGCTCCTCAGAAACCCTATACAGGGTTGCTATGGGTTGGAACTGACTCGATGGCACTTAACAACAAAAACAACAACATATATTTATTTGATCAGATATTTCCAATTCTGTAACATAAACATTTCCATGGAGTTGATTACAAGTCATAGCAATGCTCTATTGTTGTTAAGGGCCATCAAGTCCACTCTGACTCATAGCAACCTTGTAGAGGGTTTCCAAGGGTTTGAACCACCAACCTTAAGTTTAGCAGTACAGTGCTTACCCTACAGCATCACACCAGGATGCTATGGTGGAGGTGGCTGAGTGTCACTGAGTCAATTCGAATGCATAAAAACCCTGTGTAATTTCTAGGCTGTAAATCTTTCTGAGAGTCAAAAGCCTCATCTTTCTCTCACAGAGCACCTGGTAGATTCAAACTGCTGATCTTTAGCTTAGCAGTCCAGCTAATAATTCACTACACTCAAGGCTCCTTCAGGATACTGTTTTGTTGTTAGGTGTCTTCAAGTAGGTTCCAATTCATAGTGACCCTGTATAGGGTTTCTGAGGAGCAACTGGTGGTTTTGAACTGTAGAAATTGTGGTTTGAAGTCCAGTACTGATCCTACAGCACCACACCAGGAATCCTCAGGATACTATTGTTGTTACTGTTGTTGAGTGCTTTGAGTCGGCTCCTGTACAGGGTTTTCGAGGAGCAGCTGGTGGATTTGAACCACTGAACTTGCTGTTCAAAACTACCTTGTGGTCCAGGGCATTATCCTGTAGCACCAAACCAGGGATCCTAGGATACTACCTTGTTGTTTTTGTTAAGTGCCGTCAAGTTGGTTCAGACCCATAGCGACCCTGTATAGGGTTTCCAAGGAGCAGCTGGTGAGTTTGAACCTTCCAGTTCAATCGGCTTTGCAGTCTAGCACATTAACCCACAGCGCCATACCAGGACTCTATGATGGTGTGGCGGTTATGTGCTGTGGAGTCGGTTCCGACTCATAGCGACCCATAGCGACCCTGTACAGGGTTTCCGAGGCTGTAAATCCTTACAGGATCAGAAAGCCTCATCTTTCTTCTGCGGAACCGGTGGTAGTTTCGAACTGGTGGTAGTTTCGAACTGCTCACCTTGCTGTTCGCAGCTCGATTCGTAATCACTCCGCTACTAGAGCTCCTTTCATGACTGTTGTTGTTGTTAAGTGCCATTGAGTCGGTTCCGACCAATATCTACCCTGAATACGGTTTCCAAGGAGTGACTGGTAAGCTTGAACCCACTGGCCTTGCAGTTCAAACAGCTTTGCAGTCTGGCTCATTAACCCACAGTGCCACACCAGGACTCCTCCGTGACTCTGTAGGACTGACTAAAACGAACTGCCCCTAGGGTTTTCTAAACTTTAATCTTAAAGGGAGCAGACTACCACAGATCTCTCACAGAGCAGAAGTGGATTTGAACCAACAACCTTTAGGTTAACAACTAAGCACTTAATCACTGCACTGCCATGGCTCCTCTCTGTAATTTGGAAACCTTGCAATTTTCAGGAGAGTGTGGGTTACACATTTGTTTGCTTATTTTAAGCTAACCATCTAGAAGTAACCAATTAAAATTATTTAAACTATGTATGTGTAGATGTGTGCATGTGTGCATAGACCTAAGTGAAAGATATACCAAGAAACAATAGTTTCACATTGTGATTTTTTTTTAAATAAATGGTTCTATGGTTTTGTAGCAATGTTTTTTTGACTTTTCATTGTATCTATTTTGGTGAAAAGCAATTCACCTATTAAAATTTTTCATTCTATGATAATGACGTATTGTATTGGGCAAATCTGCTGCACAAGACCTTTTTGGAGTGTTGAAGAGAAAGATGTCAGCTTGAGGACTAAGGTGCGAAAGCTGGACAGTGAGCAAAGAACACCATAGAAGAATTGCTGCTTTTGAGCTAATGGTGTTGGAGGAGAATATTGAAAGTGCCGTGGGCTGCCAAAAGAACCAAGAGATCTCCTTGGAGTCCAAGATGGATAAACTTCATCTCTCATACTTTGGACATATTGTCTGGAGGGACCAGTTTCTGGAGAAGGATATCATGTTTGGTAAGGTGGAGAGTCAGAGAAAAAGAGGAAGACCCCAATGAGATGGATTGGCCATGTGGCAGCATCTATGGACTCAAGCATGGCAACAGTAGTGAGGTTGACCCAGGATCGGGCAGTGTTTTGTTTGGCTGTGTATAAGGTCACCATGAGTCAGTACCAACTCAATGGCACCTAACAACAACAACATAATAACAGCACACAATTCAGCAACAATGATACTGCTGTTAAGCTTGGGAAGATGTACTGGAGATGCACTTACCAGACTGTGTGTGTGTGAGAGAGAGAGAGAGAGAGAGAGAGAGAATGAGAGAGAGAGACAAAGTATATTTAAAGTGTTCAATTAATATTCTGTGGTAATCTGCTCATTACAAAGAAACAGCATCTAAGCAGAGGGTCTGACATTCAGAATCAATAATGTGCTGAACATGTAAGTGTCACAGCAAACATCAATAGACCAAAGTCATTCATGTGCTGGGCAAAGTCTAATTGGCAGTGCAACCAGAATGCCCTATTTGTTTCCAAATTAATCTAGCCAGTACTCACCTCTCACTCACATCCAGATGCTGAAATATCACAGTTACCAGGTACAAGAGTCTGAGTTTGCTCAGAGAAGGTTAGTGCTTCTGAGTTTTGTAGGAATACAGTGACTTGGCTCGAGTCATACATGACTTAAACCCAAGCTGTTGACCTCCTGTTCCAGCACATAGGCATTCCTCTTCTTTAAATTTCATGTTTCTACACATGATCTAGAGTCTTAGTGTGGTGTTGTAGGTTAAGAACTGAACCGCAAGGTCCGTTTGAACTGCAAGATTGAATGCACCAGCTGTTCCTCAGAGACTCATACTATGAGTCGGAACCAACTTGATGATACTTGACAACAAGTGATTTAACAAGACAAGACTTTTCAAAAAAGAAAACTGTTTTCAAACCAAGTGAACATGAACATAAGAATCTAGTGTGTTTTAACAAACCCATAGATTAGCCATGTTAAATGTAGGTTTATTCATGTTGAGTACAAAAAAAAAAAACCCCAATCCATTGCCATGGAGTTGATTCTGATTCTTTGAGATCCTATAGGACAAACTACAACTGCATTATAGGGTTTCCAAAGCTGTAAATCTTTACAGAAGCAGACTGTCACATATGTTCTCCCATGAAGTACTTGATGGGTTTGAACCACCTATCTTTCAGTTCAGTTAACAGCTGAGTGGTTAATCTCTGTACCACCAGAATTACTTTCATGCAGAGTAGAAATTGATAAAGCAATCTAATAATGTGATCTTTCAGATATTTCAGTCTACAAGCAGTCTGTTGGAAACAACAGAGGCATAAGGCCATGAAGATGTGAACTCCCATAACCTCAATTATTTGTTGCTGTCTTCAACACAACTGATAAATCTCTTTGAGTTACAGTCTAGTATTTTATCAGGTGAGGATACTAATACTAATCTTTCTTCATAGGAATCAAATGAGATCATTTGAAAGGGTCATGCAAATAAAAAATACTTGTATTTTCCCTGTGTACAAGCTCATTTGCTTTAAAGTTTGGATTTATACTTTTTAGACAGAAAAAGAAGTTCAATTTAGCTACACAGTAGTTTATCAATTGAAAATAAGCTATTTGTATCTGCCATCTCTTATTTTAAGTGTTCTGTTTACATAAATATCACCTTACAACTGCTCATTTAAATAATTCATTTTTCAGTAACAATTTGAACAGGTAATACCCCATTCTATTCAGCAGTGTTGATTTCTCAAAGAACTGCCTCTAATATCAAGTATCAAAAGGGTTCACAAAAACATCAATGAAGTAATCAGGATCAAAATTGGGAGGTCGCAGGAAATCAAGTGTCCTGAACAAAATTCACTGCTGTCCGCTCAATTCCAAACAATAGCAACCCCACAGGGCAGAGTAGAGCTGCCCCACCCCCCGCAGGATTTTTTAAGCTGTAAACTTTATGATTGACTCAAACCCATCAGGTACAAAGTACCACATCTTTCTCCTGTGAATCAGTTGTTGGGTTTGACCTGCCAACTTTTTAGTTTGTAGTCAAATGCTTAGCAACTACATCACCAAAACACCTGAATGTAGATACTTTACACCTCATCTTCTGAACCGGCACAAAGTTTAATCAGTTGATGTTACAAGACTATAAAGGTAGGCTGTGGGGAAGTCACTATTAACATCACTTTACTTGAGTTTGCTTTTTCAGTTTTCATGAAATACAGTTAGCCTTCTATATCTGCAGTTCTGCATCTTCAGAGTCAACCAATAACATTCAAAACTATTTGGGAAAAATAAACTATTAAGTGGTCAAAGCCATCACTGAAAGACTAAGAGGGAGCATAACATTCTAGTTATATTGCATTAAGTATTAAAAGTAACTTAGAGGTAGTTTAAAGTGTATGGGAGCACATGGGTAGATAAAGGAGCTCTGGTAGCATAGTGGGTTCCCAGCTGGACTGCTAACCTCAAGGTCAGCAGTTTGAATCTACAGTCATTCTTAGGGAGAAAGATGAGATTTTCTGCTCCCATCAAGATTTACAACCTTGGAAACCCTAAATGTGGTCACCATGAGCCAGAACTGACTCCACAGCACATAACCACCACCACCACCACCATGGGTGCCATGTAGTAAATGATTTTATATATTTTTACATGGTGGTGGTAGTGGGCCACCGAGTCAGTTTTGACCTATAGCGACCCTTAGAGGGTTTCCAAAGCGTATCTTTGACCCTCGTAGTGACTGGTAGGTTTGAACTACTGACCTTGCAGTTACGCCAGTTCATAACCCACTACACTACCAGGTCTTCCCAATGTCTTTGTAAACCTCCACCAAATGACTTTTGTTGGGTCTGAGTAAGAGAAGGTGTTGGGGGAGATGTTGACGGATTCTGTGTTTCAGCTGTGAGTAATTGTTAGCAGAGTTCATTGGGATTAATCAATTTTGCATCCTGCTGGGTTTTCAATGAGCCATTGCAGAAGTAGAAGGGGGTAAACTCACTACCATCAAGGAAGAAGAGTCCAGAGGGGAACACATCCTTTGGATCCTGAGATCCCTGTTCATTGAACCCTCTGGACCCAGGAGACCACTGTGACAACAAAGGAGCAGCAACAGCAGAATCAAGAGTCAGAACCCAAGACAGAGTGGCAGGCTTCCTGGCCACAAAGAAAGAGGTTACCTAGTAGAATGGGTTACCTTGAGGCACTTAATTGGGGGGGTGGAAGGTTATGTTTGCTAACCTACAGATCTAGAGCCAAGTTCCTTCCAACTGAGGACTATATGGTAGTGGAGTTCCTCTGAGTATTGGTCAGCAGCCCAAACGAGCTGTGTGATAGTGTTGTAGCAGGATAGAGGTCAAGGGGGCCTGTAACTAATAGGCCAAGGATTACAGCGAGACCTACTTATGGGCACGGCTGGGAAGAAATAGTTAGGATTGGAAGAACTGTGCCCTGACTATTTCTAATTCTGAATTGTAACCTGTTGACTTTCCTAATAAAGCTCATAGCTGTGAGTATGGTGTCTGAGTTCTGTGTAGCCATGGCAATAAATTATTTGAACCCAACTGAGTAGAGTGCTGTGGGAGGAATGCTTCGTGTCATATTTAAAACAATTTTATACAGTAAGTTATATATAAATACTGGAGCACTGGTGTGGCACTGAGTAGAGTGCTATGGGAGGAATGCTTGGTGTCATACTTAAAACATTTTTTTATACAGTAAGTTATATACAAATACTGGAGTCCTGGTGTGGTGCTGCGAGGTCAGTTTGAACTCCAAGGTTGGTGGTTCAAACCCACCAGGCACTCCTCAGACAGGGTTGCTATGAGTTGGAACTGATTCAACAGCACTTAACAACAGCAATAACAACATATACAACTAATAGGCCATTTTATATATGGGTGTTACACATCTATGGATTTTGATATATGAAAGAAGATGGTTCCTAGAGCCAATTTCCCATGGATAATGAGAGACAACTTGTCCCTAGATAAAAACCATTTTCTAAAAATGGAGATTAAAATTACTACGTCATGTTGTTGTTAGGTTGTATGCCACACGGCTGATTCTAATTCACAACAACCCTATAGAGTTTTCAAGGCTGTAATCTTTATGAAAACGAGCTCTGGTAGCCTAATGGTTACGAATTGGGCTGCAAACTGCAAGGTCAGCAGTTTGAAACTACCAGCTGTTCCACGGGAGAAAGACGAGGCGTTCTGCTCCCGTAAAGATTTACAGTCTCGGAAACCCTGTACAGGGTCGCTATGAGTCGGAACTGACTCCAGAGCACATAGCCACCACCAATCTTTATGAAAACAGACTGCTACATCTTTCTCTGTAGAGTTACTGGTGGGTTCAAAATACTGATTTTTCCATTAGGAACTGAGTATTTAACCACAAAGCCAGTAGGCTTTCTTCAGTCGAGGCATGCTGTTATTGTTAAGTGCTGCCAAGGCAGTTCTGACTTATAGCAACCCTGCACAGGGTTTCCAAGTAGCAGTTGGTGGGTTTGAACCTCCAACCTGTGGTTAGCTGCTCAGTGCTTATCCTACAGTGCTACACCCCTTGCAAAACAGAATCTGTGAAAAATTATTCCATAGGTCTTTCTCAACAAAGTTCTCAGTCTTGACCTGCCCCAGAATAGTGCGTTTCTTCTATGGGAATTAAGACCTATTTGTCTTTTAGAGTACAGGTCATTTAAGTAGCCAGAGAAACTGATACAACAGGTATCAATCTAGTATAAAATGGCCTGAGTATCAAAAAGATTAGGAAGGAATCCAGAGCGCAGGGGACAAGGAAATTACAAAACTGAACTCTTGATTAAAGCTCATTTCTTTGAGTTAATTATACAAATCTTAATATAACTTTCTTGACTGAGAAATTTTTGAAGAAATAATCACCTGAGCCCCTAGAATATTAATATTCCCTTTAGGGCTTCAATGTGCTGAAACAGTCAGTGCAGCTGACCTGCTGCATTTCTCTATCTTTATCTATACCAGTTCCATCAGAGTGGAATCTTTTCATTTCCTCGATAAAAGCCCATCTAGAACCACAGTCAGTTCTGGCCAGTTAGAAGGCAGTATCAGCTCCTTTACTGATGGTACTTTAAAAAGGAAGACAGGGAGATGAAATCCAAGTGTCTAACATGTTAGGCATTATAGAGATTACCTTTACGTACATTGTTGTTGATGTTAGGTGTCATTGTGTCAGTACACTGATTAGCATTTATTCAAACTTATAATTATATTACCTATTTTTATAAAATATTTCCTAAATGCGTGGCATTATACCAAATTTTCAGGATTCAAAATTGGGCAAGAGAGTAATGGTCCTCCCTCCCCTCTTTTTATCTAATATAAATGTTCCCTGACATGGAAGTTATACCTTGGTCATACCTACAGGTGTCCTCGGTTATCTCTAAGCCCCACTTTGCCAGACATCCAGTATTCAAGGATCATGAAGCTTCTACAATGCCTTTGCTGACCAGTTTGCTTGTGTTTTTCCCATTCCTGGATTGGGCTTCTTCCATTATAATTCATGCCATGTAATAATTTGCCCTATTGTTTTCCTTAAAGCATAAATCTATGCTTTATGATGCTGTAGGATCAGCACTGGACTGTGAACCACAAGGTAGACAGTTCAAACTCACCAGCTACTCCTCAAAACCCTGTACAGGTTCTCTATGAGTTGGAATGTACTCAGTAGCACTTAGCAATACTATAGCACTAAAGCCAAGTCTGGACCCTATTGGTGATAACTTAGAGTCTTTGGTTAGTATCTATCAGTTTTCCTTGTCTAGAGTAAGATTCTTCTCATTATATTCTCCATTCCTCTAAATCATCATCCAATCTGTCTGACAAGCATATATCTTTAGGGTACACACTGGACTGCTAACAACAAGGTTAATGGAGATTCAAACCCATCAGCCACTCCTATACAGAAACCCTATACAGGGTTGCTATGAATCAGAATCACCTCAAAGTCAAAGGCTCTTAGCAACATATGCTAGAGATTGTACTAAAGAGTTCTACTGTGATTCTGTAAGATAAGCACTGGACCACACGGTAAGACTGAACTGCAAGGCTGGCAGTTTAAACTCACCAACCACTCCTCAGAAACCCTATACAGCTATGAGTCAGAACTGACTCATCAGCACTTAACAACATGATGCTAAAGAAATAAAGGTACTTAAGAAAGTTCATGGTGGTGATGGTGGTGGTGGTTATGTGCCATGGAGTCGGTTCTGATTCATAGTGACCCTGTATAGGGTTTCCAAGGCTATAAATCTTTACAGGAACGTAAAGCCTTATCTTTCCCCCATGGAACCACTGGTAGTTTTGAACTACTGACCATGAGATCAGAAGCCTGACCCCATAATCACTAAAAAAAATTCATGGGAACTTTTACCACAAACTTTTTAAAGCCCCTTCATATAATAATAACCATGATAAATACAGTTTCTTCTGTATTGGAGCTTAGGTTTTTGTGTGTTCTAAAACAAGTGGAGATGCTCGACTCGTGTCAGAATGCTAGACCCAGGTCTGAGTCATGACTACATTTTAGCTTTTATTTCAGTAGCAAATCCTTAGACAGACTTAGGTATATAACAAAAAATTTCCTTTGTGTTTTCATTATCTAGTGTTGCTGTTATGGAAATACCACAAGTAGATGGATTTATCAAGTACAAATTCAATCTGTCACAGTTTAGGAGCTCTGGTAGTGTAGTGGTTACGAATCGGACTGCAAACCTTAAGGCCAACAGTTCGAAACTACCAGGCACTCCACGGGAGAAAGATGAGGCGTTCTGCTCCCGTAAAGATTTACAGCCTCGGAAACCCTGTACAGGGTCGCTCTGGGTCAAAAACGACTCGACGGCACTTAACAACAAGAACAGTTTAGGAGGCTAGATGTCCAAATTTAGGATATTTGCTGAAGAGGAAGTCTTTCTCTATCAGCCTGGGGCAAGGCCCTTGTCTTCTTTCGATATCCGTGGACCCAGAAACCTTTGGAGCTCTCCATGTGTCTTGGCATCAAGTTTCTCCTAAGTCTAGGATAAAAGGTACAGGGACTCTGCGTACAATTGTAGGATGTGCTTCATTCTGGCTTTTCTTTTCTTGATGGCATTCAGATTTTATTCTGTGCTCACTTAGCTCTACTTTTGTCTTTTGTAACATAAAAGGTGATGTAGACCACACCCAAGAATCTCTCTTTACTTAGATCAGGGTTGTGACCTGTTTAAGGGTGTCGTATCCCACCCTAATCCCCTTGCAGCTGATTGGAAGATCACACTCAATCACATTATGTTGTTGTTAATCACATTATAGGGGATGATTAATTACATCATTACATAGCTGCTAAACCACTGAGAATCATGGATCAGACAAATATACACATATTTTTGGGGAACACAATTCAATT
>NW_006408533.1:26762232-26763879 GCF_000296735.1 Chrysochloris asiatica | reverse complement strand
TAAATCACTTTGAATTTACTGAATTAACAGAGTATGCATTCTTATTGACATTGTCTTGTGTTGTTGTTGTTATGTGCCGTGGAGTCAGTTCCAACTCATAGCGACCCTGTACAAGGTTTCCAAGGCTGTAAATCTTTTCGGGAGCAGAAAGCCTCATCTTTCCCCGCAGAAGAGCTGGTAGTTTGGAACTGTTGACCCTGAGATTCGCAGCCCGATTTGTAACCACTTTGCTGCCAGATTTAAAGGTGCATTTACTCTGATGGCCATTAGGACACTGAAAATGCAGAGTTTCAGTACCAAGCATGAGCCCTTTGAGGCTCATCTGTCTCCGCAGATTCCTAGGAGTCATCCCAGACAAAAGACTGCTTGAATTGAACTCTACTTCCTTGAATTGAGTTATTTGAGCTTTATTGTTGGTTTTCTCTTCTGCTTTCATTTCGAGATTGCTCTGAGCGTTTTGACAGGCCCATTGTTAAATTAAGTTTTATAATTAAGTGTAATAAGCACAGACCTGGAGAGGATCAAAGTCACAGCCCATTTAGTTTGAACTCATCTACTTATTCTTAGTGCACATTCAGGTTTTCTGGCTTACTGTACTAGTAAGATGATGAGTGCTAGTTCTAAGGACTTGGCAGGACTGTCTTCAGGCACATCAACTGCTCATGGGAAAAGCTATTTTGGTCCCTGAACTTGCTTGTTTTTGAAGTGGTTGCATGACTTTACTAATGACAGTTTAGAACTTTAATTGCCCATCTGTGGTTCTTTTGATCTAGACAAACTAGTTTTTCTGCACAATCAATTAAAAAAGAAAGACTCCGAAATTCAGCAAATATGAGGAATGCTTTCTTTGATTGGCATATATTGTTGTTGCTAAGTGCCATCGAGTTTGTTCCAAATCATAGCAACCCTTTATAGAGTGTCTGAGGGGTTACTGGTGAGCTTGAACCACCAATCTTGCAATTCAAGCTGACCTTATAGTTCAGTGCAAGGTCAGCGGTTCAAGCTCACCAGCTGCTCCTTGGAAACCCTATAGAGAGTTGCTATGGGTCAGAATCAACTCAAAGGCACTTAACAACAACACAACATACAACCACACCAGGACTGCTGGTAAACACAGGCATTCTTTCTCATGTAAATGCATATCCATAAGGCTTCCCTTCCTCTGCCTACCTCTCTGCATCTCTTCTTTTTTATAAAGGAGGCCACAGAGATTGCTTAGGGACTTCTGGTATGGCTCTATAGGATCAGCATGGCAGATTAAACTCATCAGTTGCTCCTCAGAAACCCCATATGTGTAATTATGTGTCAGAACCAACTTGAGAGCACTCAACAATGACAAGAACACTCAGATTGGCTTAGGACACATCCTAATTTAGTAGGACCTCGAGTTAACATAACAGATAACATTTTCAAAGACCCTATTTCCAAACAAGATCTTGTTCACAAATTCCAGGGATTAAAACTTCAGCATATCCTGGTGTGGCACTGTAGGATAAACACTGGATTCTAAACCACAAGGTCAGAGGTTCAAACCCACCAGCTGTTCCTTGGAAATCCTATACTGGATCACAACAACAGTAACACTGGAAGGAGGGCACAATTCTATCCTTAACATATTTGTTGTTGTTAAGTACTGTGGAGTCAGCT
>NW_006408533.1:26758166-26761161 GCF_000296735.1 Chrysochloris asiatica | reverse complement strand
GCAAGCAAGGTTGATCATCTACATATCACAGGTTGTTAACGAGTCTTCCTCCAATCCTGATGCCACGCTTTTCTTCATATAACCCAGCTTTTTAGATTATTTGCTCAGCATACAGGTTGAATAAGTATGGTGAAAACATACAACCCTATCGCACACTAAATAGACTAAAACACAAAAGAATTTATAATGCCAGGGATCTACCCCCATTCACTCTACTCCTCACTCAGCTATGTCCTTTCTATATCTGTCCGTACCTTACATGTCTACTAAGACCCTCTCAGAATTTCCTTTAATCCCTAAGGAATCTGCTCAGGAAGAAAAACTAGTCTCTGAAATGTCTTCTAAAATCCAATCTCTAGGTCCTAGAGTTGGTATTAGAGAAAATACCAAAGAGCCCAGCACACCCTTTGTTCTTTAGACATATATGGAAATACATAGCGTTGTTAAAGATTTTCTAGATGTAGGAACCAACCAAAGCAAACTCACTGCCGTCAAGTCATTTCCAACTCGTAGTGACTCTGTGTAAGGTTTCTAAGGGAACAGAAAGGATCATCTTCCTCCCATGGAATGGTTAGTGGGTTTGAACTGCTGACCATGTGTTTAGCAGTCAAGTGCTTATCCTACAATGCCACTAGGGCTCGCTAGATGTATTAAAGGACACCTATAAATTTGTTAAGGAGCTCTGATAGCGTAGTGGTTACAAATCGGATTACTATCCTCAAGGTCAGCCGTTCGAAACTACCAGCTGTTGTGTGGGGGAGGGGAAAGATGAGACTTTCTGCTCCTGTAAAGATTTACAGCCTCGGAAATCCTTTGCAGGGTTACTATGGGTCAGAATCCACTCAAGAGCACTTAACAACAACACAGATTTGCTAAGGAGTTTAAAATTTGTATTGAAGGTCACCAACCTGTGTTACCTGATTTATATCAACTGGTTCATGTGCCCCAAGGATGCTCAATTATGGTTGGAGCATGCATACTGGAAAGATTCTCAGCTTAGCCTTAGGTACAAGTAAGATGGCTCATAATTAGCCCTGGGAAGTTTGAAAAAAGGAAAGAATTCATTTGACACCCTTAGTAAAACCTTTCCCCTTGTAATGTTGTTGTTGTTAAGTACCATGGAGTTGGTTCCAACTCATAGCACAGGGTTTCTGAGGCTGTAAATCTTTAAGGGAGCAGAAAGCCTCATCTTTCTCCCACAGAACCGCTGGTAGTTTCAAACTGCCAACATTGAGGTTAGCAGCCAGATTTCTAACCACTACACTACCAGAGCTTCATTTCTACTTGTAATAGACTAGATAAAAATCTACCCCTGACACACAAAATTTAAAAAATGAAAGGATTTATGATTATCAAAATCAACTTCTTTGGAGATTTACAGAATATTCTGAACTTGACCCTTTACCAAAGAAGTATTTGGAGCTTTTTAGGCAGTCTTTGTGTTCAGCCTTAACCCCGAGCTTTCAGCCTTAGTAAAAATTTATCAACTAAATTGGAAAGCCATTCTAATAGCCAAGCTGATTGATTTAGCTCATGAACTTGATCAAACCTTAGGAACTAAAAAGATGCCAAGATTAATAAATTGATGATTTTATAATTACAGTCACCTAGTCCTGGTGTGGAGCTGTGGGCTAATGTGTCAGACTGCAAAGTCTTTTGAACTGCAAGGTCAGTGGTTCAAACTCACCATCTGCTCCTTAGAAACCCTATACAGGGTCACTATGGGTAGGAATCAACTCCACAGCACTTAATAACAACAACAACAACAACAATAAAAAGGGTGAAAGTCCTTTAGAGGCACCAAACCTGGTACTTGTTATTATTATAAAATAACTAGGCATTTTTAGGGTTATAAACTACCAGCTGTTCCGCGGGAGAAAGATGAGGCTTTCTGCTCCCTTTACAGCCTCGGAAACCCTGTACAGGGTCGCTATGAGTCGGAACCGACTCCACGGCACATAAGAGCAACAATAAAGTTAAAGAACAAAATGGGAAGGATGTTGGTGTTGAGGGAGAAGGGCCACCATGGCTTCCCGCGCTTTAGCGAAACATCAGATGCGAGGCCTTCTGCCCAATCGACTGCGAGTTCATATTGCTGGAGCATTCATCATGGCTCTGGGAGTTGCAGCTTTCTATAAGTTTGCAGTAGCTGAACCATGAAAGAAGAACCATGAAACTGTGGGAACATCACAGGAAGCGTGGATTGTTTTTTTTTTGTTGTTGTTGTTTTGTTTTGTTTTGTTGTTTGTTATTCACAAGCATTAATTTTTCCACTACTAGAAGGAAGCTTTTCCACATTTCTTCAGTAGCAGAAACTCCATTGGATACAATTTTCACAAATATTGGTTTGTTGTTAGGGACCATCTAACTGGTCCCAACTCATAGCAACCCTACGCATAGCTGAAGGAAACCCAGCCTGGTCCTGCACATTCTCACAGCTGTTGTTATGCTTGAGCCCATTGCTGCTGACATTGAGCCAATCTATCTCATTGGGAGTCTTCCTCTTTTTTACTGACCCTCCACTTTTCTAAGCATGATGTCCATCTCCGGGGATTGTTCTCCCCTGATATCATGTCTGAAGTATAAGAGATGAAGTCTCACCATTCTGGCTTCTAACAACCATTCAGACTGTATTTCTTACAATACAGATTACTTTGTTCTTCTGGCAGTTCATGGTACTTTGAATATTCTTCTCCAACATCATAACTCAAATGAATAAATTCTTCTGCTGTCTTCCCTATTCATTGCCCAATTTTCACATGCATATGAGGCAATTGAAAATACCATGTCCTGGGTCAAGCACACCTCAGTCCTCAAATTGATATCTTTGCTCTTTAAGACCTTAAAGATATCTTATGCAGCAACTTTGTCTAATGCAATACATTGTTAGATTTCCTAACTGCTGCTTCCATAAGCGTTGACTATGAATCCAAGCAAAATGAAGTCTGATAACTTCAATCTCTTCTCCATTTATACCTTGCTATCCAGTGATAGC
>NW_006408533.1:26746377-26757171 GCF_000296735.1 Chrysochloris asiatica | reverse complement strand
ATGAGGCTTTCTACTCCCGTAAAGATTTACACCCTCGGAAACCCTATACAGGGTCGCTATGGGTCGGAACCGACTCGATGGCACATAACAACAACAATATACCCCTAAAGAGCTCTGGCAATGTAGTAGATTAACTGAAAGTTTAGCAGTTCTAATCTACCAGCCATTCCACAGAAGAAAGATAAGGTTGTTTGCTCCCTTAAAGATTTGCAGCCTCAGAAACCCTATATAGGGTCGCTATGAGTTGGCACTGACTCTGTGGCATGCAGTCACCCCCAATAGACCCCTGGAAGTCTCTAACTTTACAATGGCTGATCTTTGCAATGCTTTTTTGTTGTTGTTGTTGTTATTCCTGTACATATCCATAGCCAGTATTTGTTTGCTTTTATTTGGGGAGGCCAACAATACACTTGGAATATATGATACTGCAAGGCTTAACCCAGTCTTCTGTTTATTTTCCTAAGGTTTCATATGCAGACCTACAGCCCTTACAATTTTTCTGTGGATTGACTTTATTACAGTATGTTGATGATTTACTGGTTTTATCTAAATTGCAAGATGCTTAATTTGAAGATAGCATTTTTTATTTAGGACATTTGGATGATGGTGGACATAAGATCCCTATAAAGAAATTATAACTCGTCCAATTTTCAATTAAATATCTAAGATACTTCATTTCAACTAATGGGCTACTACTGAACACAAAAGTAAAGAAGCTATCCTACTTTTCCCTATCCATGATACAAATTTTTTTAAAAAAGAAAGAAAAGAAAACAGTTAAGGAGTTTTTGTTTTTGTAGGTTTTGTAGATATTTCAAATCATAGATACCCATTTTTTTTCTTTGTTGACCCAACCATTGTATCGATATCTAAAGGCTTCAGAATCCAGCTTCTTTCAGTTTTCACAGGATGATTAAAAGGACATGCCTATTCTAAAGGAGTCATCAAATAATATCTCAGCTTTGCATTGTTGCAATGTTGTTAGTCACCAAGTCAGTTTCAACTCATGATAACCCTACGTACAACAGAACAAAATTCTGTCTGGCCTCTGCTGACCTCATATTTGCTGCTATGTTTGAGTCCATTGTTTCAGTCATGCTATCAACCCATCTTACTGAAGGTCTTATACTTTTTCACTAACACTGTACTTGACCAAGCACAATGCTCTTCTCCAGGGACTAGCCCTTCCTGATGTTCAAAGCACACAAGACAAATTTTTGTCATTCTTTCTTCTAAGGAGCATTCTGCTGTACTTTCTCCAAAACAGATTTGTTTATTCTTCTGGCAATTTATTGTATAGTCTATATTCCTTACCATCTTCATAATTCCAAAATATCAGTTTTCTTCGGTCATCTGTATTCATTGTCCAGTTTTTGTACACATATGAAGTGATTGAAAATACCAGGCATCTTTGCTCTTTGACACTTTAAGAAGCTTTGTGCAGCAGATTTGCATAATGTAGTACATTGTTTGATTTTTTTTGACTGCTGCTTTAATGGGCATTGATTGTGAATCCAAGTAAAATGAACTATTTTCCAATTTAAATCTTTTCTCTGTTTATCGTAATGCTGCCAAAAAAACAAAAAAAAAGAATAAAAGCAGCTTTAGGATTCTCTAATTATGATTTAGATTTTTCACATTTCACTCATGAAGTATATGGGAATGCCATAGGTGTCCTCACTCAAAACATGGAGGACAACAAAGACTGATTGGCTACTGTAGCCTCCAACTAGATTCAGTTACCAGGGATTATTCTCCACTGCAGAGCAATTACTGCCAAAACCAGATTACAGGAAGCAAAAGCAGATAGAGTTTTAGTAAACTTCCTGGATGATTATGTTCCTCTAGCAGTGTTTGCCATTTTAAATTCAATTTTAATACTGCATTTATGAACTAACAAGTTGACTTCTTCTGAGGCTCTCCCCCTGGTTGCCACTAACATTCCACTACATATGGTAGCCTGCTTAAACCCAGCCACTCTCTTACCCACTCCTGATAACAGCAATTACCAATCCCAACACACATACACACATACAACTGCTGAGACTTATGTGAACAACTTCATTTTTATAGAAAGGATTTGAAGGAAACTCCTCTTTTTAACCCTAATTTAATTCTATTTGTATATTTAAGACATAAGCCCAGTAGTTCTCATTACTGAGACTGTGGTATTACCAACATCAGTTTAACTAACTGAATTTATATCAAACTGGTTTCTATATTGTCAGTGAATATTTACACAGACTTGATATATGGTTTTGAAATCATTCATAATTATTGTAAACTCTGAACACAGAGGAGATTCTGAACGTCTTCTGGGACCCAAATTTAAAATGGTCTTCTAGTGGAAGATTTCTTAGAAATTTTTGCTCCCCTCCAAGATTGCTGGTGTTGTTGTTATGTGCCATCAAGTCACTTCTGACTCATAGCGACCCTGTATAGGGTTTCCAAGGAGCAACTGGTAGATTTGAACTGTCAAGCTTTCAATTCAAACTGATCTTGAGGTCCTGTGCTTATCCTACAGAGCCACATTAGGACTCCCCTCCTAGATTACTATCACCAAAATACAAACCCACCAGCCTAAGGGGGTATCTCAAACAGAGGCAGTTAAAGGAAACACTTTAGCAGAACTCATAACTCATAACTCAGATCATAATGAAAAGGAGAAATTTAATGACATCGACGACATGATCATGCAAGATATGACCCCTTCAGAAATAATTTCAGAAAGTCTTCTCAAATGACAGCAATTTGCTCTCATTGAAGAAATGGAAGACTGGTAAAAATCAGGTTGTTTTTTATAACACTAACACTAGTTATGGGTAGGACCCAATGATAAACATATCTTTCCCAGATCTCTACATGGCTTCCCATATGAATTTCTAGATGATATAAAATAATTGAAACCTTAAATAAATATTGGTGGAGTAAAGTTTTTAAAGCTGCTGAACATCTCACCAGCCATCGCTGGCTTTGCCCCTGTTTAACTCTGGGAAGTACCTTCAGGAAAATATCACTTGCTCTATGGGACAGTATTTGAAAGGCAATTAGATCCTTTATTCAGCTCCCAGCATCAATGGATACAAGTATGTTTTAGTAATGGTGTTGTTATTCTCTCACTGGATGGAAGTTTTTCCATGAAAATTGCTATTGCTACTTGGTGGCCAAAAAATTATTAGAGAATAGCATTCCCCCATCAGGAGCTCCAAAAACTCTCTGCAATGACCTTGACACTCAATTTACTGGGCAAGTGATTCAACATAGGTAATCTTTTCTTCAATTTCTCAGACTGTACTGTCCATGCTATCCACAATCTTCTGGATTGGTGGAAAGAAGCAATGGTGTAATTAAAACCACATGGTCATGGGGACTCTTTGGCCCAGAGTCAGTGACATAACCACAAAGGACTAGAATGGAGAGTGAAGCGCCCAGCTGATAAGAAGAGAGGGCATATGCACAAGAATACCCACCCTTGCAGATAATACCCACTTGACCTGGCTTCAATGACTGGATGATCAGAGCTCAACTAGAAGAAGAAGAAGAAGAGGAAAAAAAGAATAATCTGATACAATTTGATGAACTTGACCTACACCTATGGATACAGTAGCTTAAAAGAGGGAACAAATCTTTACAGCAAGGATCATTCCCACACCCTCCATACAAGGAATAGATAGGGATAGGCAACTTGGACATTGGCTACCCAAAATGGGGCGGGGAGGAGGGTGGTGCTACAAAGACAAGAAATGACTGGCTTACAAGCTTTCAAGAGGGAACCTAGATCCAGAGGACGTGGAGGAAGGTACATTCTCCACTGAGTAGTATCCGATCTGTCTAGGCGGGCTGATGAAAGGAAATGCGGATAGGACTCTTGTGGTACAATAGTGAATAATTGTTATCAGGACTGACTGTGAGGGTTGGAAATGTAAAGGTAGACGTTTTATAGCAAAAGGAGGAGAGTGCTTAACTTTTCAGTCTAGGAGCGGAGGTCCCTGGGACCGTCAAGGGAGAAGAGTGGAGAGTGGGACCCTACCCAGAGAAGCAGTGATGCCTGAGATGGAGGCAGAGACGATGACGTGGAGAGATGGAGCAGCTGGGGACTTTAAACACAGACAGGGAGAGGGGCTGTGTGCTGACGACCAGGGGGCAAGGCTTGTAGTGTATACCCTTTGGTTGGTTGATGATGCATGGAGGGGATTGTAACCATGGCAGTGAAACAATATACAATAGGATGTATGTAAAACTAATGTTCTCCCATGTAATTTATCACATGATTCACAATAAAACATAAAAAAAAAAAAAAAAAAAAAAACATGGTCAAACTATATGAGTCACAAACACTGCTCTGGACTAAAAGTCTCCACTTAGTCCTTCTAAATTTGAGATATATTTTACTGGAAAGCACAAACTTGCTCCTTTTGAGATAGTAACCAGCAAACCATGGACCTTGCCACACATGGCTTTCAAGGGCCCAACTAAATATAAGCAATTTCATTCAGGATTTCTTCCATGGAGGCAGACAAATCTTGGAGGGGCACCATAGAATAAGCACTCAACCTCAAGGTCAGTTTGAACCACAAGGTCAGTGGTTCAAATTCACCAATGGCTCTTCAAAAACCCAATATAGGGTCGGGTCGCCATGAGTTGGATCTGACTTGGCAGCATTAAAACAACAAAAACAATTCTACTTCAGCTATTAAAAAAAAAAAAAAAAAAAAGAATGGTTTTATAATCTATATCCGCTCTAAAGTCTAAGTAGCATGGGCTTGTTAATACCCATAGTTGTCAGCAGATCTCTTGGTCTCAGTCAAGATTTTTAAACTTTTGGCCCAATGAGTACTTTCATTATAGGAGTATATTTCCGATTGGACATAAGTTAAAGCGAGGAATTTGGGGCTGAGCCAGTAATCTAAAGGAATGAAATTGCTGATGGAATGGCAGTCCAACTAGATTCCTTAAACTCCTAGACAAAAATGATTTTAGACATTATAGTACATTTTCTTTTTGCCCAACAAGACTTTTGTGCTATTGCAACCTCTTCTTATTGCACCTGAATTAATAACCCCTATACCTGGTGTGGCGATGTGGGTTAATGTGGCAGACTGTAAAGCCGTTTGAACTGCAAGGTCAATGGTTCAGGCTCACCAGCTGCTCCTTGGAAACCCTATACAGGATCACTATGAGTTTGGAACCAACTTAATGACACTTAACAACAACAACAACAATGCTATTATAAGATTTCAAGAAAACTCATTCAGAAGCTATTTTGTTACATATAGAAGACTCAGAATGTGAGTCCTCCTGGTTTGATATTTTCAACTGGTTACCTAAAGGTATTATTGGATCCTTAATTAGGTCTGTATTGCTTACTAAATTAATAGTATTAATTGTTGTGATTATATTTATAAGAATACTTAAATTT
Organism: Chrysochloris asiatica; assembly: GCF_000296735.1. Taxonomy (NCBI): domain Eukaryota; kingdom Metazoa; phylum Chordata; class Mammalia; order Afrosoricida; family Chrysochloridae; genus Chrysochloris; species Chrysochloris asiatica. Next base: position 26,751,752 of record NW_006408533.1, on the reverse strand, counting down.
TACATGAAATGTATAACCAATGTTTTTATGCAAAAGAACAATTTAGTGCCTACGAAGAAAATGATGTACATAGATGAGACCTAATTAGACTCGGGTTCACAAGTTGGCCAGTGTTTTGAACAATCAAGCTGCTCCTCCAGCGTGGGCTTATTTCACACTACCTCCTAAAGATCATAGAAGCAGAATGCAAAGTCATAGCAGGGTGGAGGTCAGATGGTGCCTGACTACTAAACAGCAGTGTCAATGGTCTTTTACCTGTGTAAGCAGTCATCTAAAGAATCACAGGTCATCACTGCCAAGCCCTTCAGAAGAAAGTCAATAAAAACTGTCCTATAATGAGGACAGCTTCTAGTTAGTTTTGTTGTTTATGTTCCTACTTAGTTATGCTCTACTTAGTTATGTAGACAGGAAAGGCACTCTTATTCCAATATGCTTTTGCCCCTATAGAAACAATAGTGATAAAAGATACGGAATAATTTTTCTAAACTATGAGGTGTAAAATAAATTTTAAAAACCTTTCCTACAGAAGACTTAGCCCCAGATTTGTCGTTATGTAAAAACAGAAAGTAGGGATAATTGTGTTGCCCTAGCTAGAATAAAAAGCCATAAATCATCTCTCTCATATTATGCTAATGAAAGATGTTCAGCAACCCTAAAGATTTAAATCATTCTCTTCTAGGAAAGAGTGAACCTTTAAGCCTCAATGGATGCTTAGAAGGTGGACCACGGAGACACTCATTCAATTTCCATGACCAATTCACTCTGTGACCCTCTTACTCAGATTTCAGCAGCTCCTGATGGCCATCAATTGTGAAGGTGTTTTTTGGCTCTGTTAGGAACTTAACTAAGACCAATAACTCATTTCCTAAGTCACCGAACAGTTGACAAAGGATAATGACTTTCAGTCAGTCTTAAGCTGGGGATAGATTCAAACCGAAGGTATAAAGGTGAAAGTCCTATACTCAGTGTCCATTATGTAGCCCTGAGGTAGTTAATTTATGCTTAATGCAATTGTATATTTGAAAGCTGAAAAGATCTGAGTGGTAATTAATCTTCAAGGATGCATTTAGCTGTGACTTGTCTTCCTGAAGGCTTTTCCCTCAACCCACTTTGGAAAGTGACACTCGCAAACTCCTTCACATTAAATAGGTGTGACTGTGTGTCCAGGAGTTAGCCAAGCACAGCATGTTTTTATAGAAATCATTGGAGCAGCAAAGTAAAATTCAATTTAAGTTACAGCTACATGATAATGTTAGAGTTTCAATGATTAATTTTTAAAATATTATCCTTTTGGATATTGTTTATAGTCATTTGAGAAGGCGATAAAGATTTTTGACATAACTGAATGCTTCCCAAATTCATTATTTATTAGATATCTATGGTTACGAATCAGGCTGCTAACCTCAAGTTCAGCAGTTCGAAACTATCAGCTGTTCTGCGGGAGAAAGATGAGGATTTCTGCTCCCGTAAAGATTTGAAGCCTCGGAAACCCTGTGCAGGCTCACTATGAGTCGGAACCAACTCCACGGTACTTAACAACAACAACGTAAGATATAAATATGGCCATTTTATGAATGTGTTGATATTTTTAGATAAAAGTATTCTACTATCAAAGGATTTTAGTTAGTTATCAATAAAAACTGTTATGTTTTCTAAAATCTTGCTTTATATATTGTTAAAAGATGTGAACATCTCTTTAATATTGCATACACTATAGATCACAAAAAACTACCATTTCAATTATTTTATGTGCATAATTCAATGACCTTAATCACAGTCGACAGGTTGTACAGTTCTCACCACTATTTCCAAATGGTTTTCATGACTCCAAACAGAAATCCAATAATACTTATGTAATAACTAGCCACTCCCTTCTCCCACTTCCCACAACTACTGTGACTATCATTGAGAAACTGTTGTCTCTATGTATTTGCCTATTCTAGACATTTCGTATAAATAGAGCCACTTAATATAAGTACTTTTCATTTTAAATCTGACTTATTTCACTGAGCATAATGCTTGCAAGGTTTATCCATATTGCAACGTATATCAGAATATTATTTCTTTTTAGGACTGAATAATGTTCCATTCTAAGTCTGTATCACATTTAGTTTATCAATTCATCTATTAATCAATAGATGAGTTGTTTCCACCTTTGTCTATTATAAATAATGTTTGAGTGAGCATTAGAATAAAAGTAACTATTTGAGTTTCTGCTTCTTGTTTTGGAGTATATACCTAGGAATTTACCACTCCTCTGTCAGTTTGCCTTACTATGGTGGCTTATGTGTGGCTGTGATACTGGAAGCTATACCATGGGTATTTTAAATACCATAAGTGTCACCTATGTTGGGCATGTTTTAACAGTGCTTCCAGACTAAGACAGACTAAAAAGAAGCAGAGGTGGACCACTTGTGAATGAGCCACTGAAAACCTCATAAATTGCTTGGAACATTATGTGATATAATCCTGTAAGATGAGGCCCTCAGGTTGAAAGGCACTCAAATATGACCAGGGGAGAATTGCCTTTCAAAGTAGAGTTGACCTTCATGATGTAGAGGGAGTAAAACTTTCAAGACCTTCATTTACTGATAGGGCAGAAATCAAAATGAATACAAACAACTGAAAACAAACATTGTTGTTGTTAAGTGCCATTTAGCCCATAGCGGCCCTGTATAGGGTTTCCTAGGAACAGCTGGTGAGCTTGAACCACCGACCTTGCAGTTCAAATGGCTTTGCAGTTTGACGCATTAACTCACAGCACCACACCAGGACTCCATTAGTAATAGGAAAATTAGAAGTCATCAAAAATGAAATAGAACATATAAAGATCAATATCCTAAGCATTAATGAACTGAAAGAAGTCCTGGTGTGGCACTATAGGATATGCACTGGATTGCTAATCACAAGGTTGGCAGTTCAAATCTACCAGCTGCTCCTTGGAAACCCTGTACAGGGATGCTATGAGTTGGAATCAACTTAACAGCACTTAACAACAACAACAGTGAAGTATGATGCTGTCTGTGATAAGATAATATCTATATGTCTATAAGGAAGGCCAAAGAGCTCTCATAGCATAAGTGGCAACAAATTGGGCTGCTAATCTGATAGTCACCAGTTTGAAACTGCCAGAGTTCCCATGGGAGAAAGCTGAGGCTTTCTGCTTCCATAAAGGATTTACAACCTTGGAAATCCTATAGAGGGTCATTATGAGTTAGAACTGACTCCATGGCAATCAGCACCACCACCACCACCACAATGAAGACCAGCTTATAACACTACTATTCAAATTTATTAGGCGCTCTGGTAGCATAATGGTTACAAATTGGGTCTTAAAGTCAGCAGTTCGAAACTACCAGCTGTTCTGCAGGAGAAAGATGAGGCTTTCTGCTCCTGTAAAGATTTACAGCCTCAGAAATCCTGTACTGGGTTGCTGTGAGTCGGAACTGACTCCATGGAACATAACTATCACTATTCAAATTTATGTACCAACTGCTAAAGCCAACTACTGATGAAATTGAAGAATTATACCAACTTCTTTAGTATGAAGTTGATCAAACGTGTAGTCAAGATGAATTGATAATTACTAGGGATAGGAATACAAAAGTTAGAAACAAAGGAGAATGATTATGGTTGGAATGAGCAAAAGGGAGGGGGGAATAATGTTAACATGCTTGGCTGTCTTTTGAATTTTGCTTCCCCCGGCATACCATTATAAAATAGGCACTTGAAGGGGAGAGAAAGGAATAGCCAGAAATATCACCATAGAAAGCTTGTAAGTCCATCTTTTGCCTATGACTGATTGGAATACCTAAAATGGGACTACAACATGTCCAGTGAAGGAGGCTTCCTACAGAGCCTCTGCATTACATAAGACCATAGGTGGAATCCTGAACCCCAGTCAGAATCTTCTGAGGTGGCTAATTTCCACTGGAAAGGACAAGCAGACCAGCCTGGAGAGGCTAGAAGAGAAGAAGAAGAAAGACCAACAGGAAAAATACAAACAACAACAGCAGTCCGAGTGACTACTAAAAGAAGAAGCAAGTTGCTTGCCCAGGAGACATCAATGTAAGCAGTTGGGTCCCCTCAGGGCAAAACCCCTTCCAAGACTAAAATTCAATGGGAATACATGAGCAGACACATGCTCTGACTGGTGACCCCATTGGCCACTGATAAAGGGAAGTGAGGGAAAAACAGCAATGAAGCTGTGAGCTAAGTCCAACCACATTCAATACACTCCTGTGAACCCAGATGGAGAGTTGGATTGCCAGAAGTTTGGCAAGACCTGGGGACTACTGGGCCAAGAGTCAGTGACATAGCCACAGAGGACTAGAGTGGAGAATGAAGCATCTAGCTGATAATAAGTGAGGGCATATGCACAAGAACACCCACACTTACAGATAATACATACTTGACCTGGCTTCAATGACTGGAAGATCAGGGCTCAAATAGAAGAAGAAAGAAGAGGGGAAAAAAAGTGTAATCTGATACAATTTGATGAACGTGACCTACACCTATAGATGCAGTAGTTCAAAAGAGGGAACAAATCTTTACAGAAAGGATCTTTCCCATCCCCTCAATAAACAGGGTAGACAAGGATGGGCAACTTGGACATTGGCTACCCAAAATGGGGGGTAGAGGTCTACAAAGGCAAGAAGTGACTAGCTTACAAGCTTTCAAGAGGGAGCCTAGATCCAGAGGGTGTGGAGGAAGGTAGACTGTCCATTGATTAGTATCCAATCTGTCTAGGTGGGACTGATGAAAGGAGATGTGGATAGCACTCATGTGGTACAATAGCAAATAATTACTATTCTCTGCTTTCAGCCAAGATCCATTGAACATCAGCAATGATATCCCTTGTTCCACGACCTCTTCTAAATTGGGTTTGAACCTCTGGAAGTTCTCTGTCAATGTGTGCTTGCAGCTGTTTCTGTATTACCTTTAGTAAAACTTTACTCGCATTGTTGATCAAACAGATTGTCCAATGATTTCCGCATTCCGTTGGATCACCTCTCTTAGGAATGGGCACAAATATGGATCTCTTCCAATCGGTAGGCCAGATAGTTGTCTTCCAAATTTCTTGGCAGAGATGAGTGAGTGCCTCCTGTGCTGCCTCACTTTCTTTAAAGGTTTCAATTTTGATTTCATCAATTACTGGTGCCTTGTTCTTTGCCAATTCCTTCAGTGCACCTTGGATTTCTTCCTTCAGTATCATTGGTTCTTGATCATATGCTACTTCTTGAAATGGTTGAACATCAACAATTTCATTTTGGTACAGTGACTCTGTGTATTATTTTGTTGCTTTCTGCATCATTCAATAATTCACCCAGAGAATCTTTCAATAACCGAAGTCGAGGCTTGAATTTTTTCTTCAG
>NW_006408533.1:26736798-26738006 GCF_000296735.1 Chrysochloris asiatica | reverse complement strand
AGAGTGAACAAAATAATGAAAACTTGTTAAATATTATCAAACATCTAAGGCAATGAATAGCTGAGTCTGGGAGCTGAGGACCATAGTGTAACAAAATTTATAATTATTTTTAAAAGAGAGAGACCAGATTTACTGTTCAGAAAGAGACTGGAGGAATGGGAGACTATGGCCCTTGACTACCCTTCAGGTCTGGAAAGGAACTCACTCTCATGGCCCAACTTTCAGTCAAGAAGTAGATAGGTATATCAGGGTAATGACAACACTAGTAAGGTCTGCTCACTATGAATGATGGAACGGTCAATTATCCAAAATCAAAGGGGCATCATGTATCTACGGACAAAGATGAGAAGGGATGGGGAGTTGTGTGGAATGGAGATGGGAGCCACAGAGAGGAAATACAGGATAACCGTTGTTCAATGGAGGGGATTGCAATCATTGAAACGAAGCAAAGTGTTCATTTATTTGTTGACTGTGAAACTGATGATCCTCTCTATAAATTTTCACTCAATTCACAATAAAATGTTTTTTTAAAAAAAGAATTGATGGTACTGAAGAAAGAAGTTCAAGCTACACTGGAATGAAAACAAGGCTCTAAGAATCAGCATAATACAAATTGAAATCTTAACAAATTGATGAAGAATTGGAGGTATTCACTCATATGTCAAGAAATTTGGTAGGCAGCTACCTAGCCAACTGATTGGAAGAGATTCATATTTGTACCTATTCCAAAAAGAGGTGACACACAGAGTACGGTAATCAAACAATATCATTAAGATCACATGAATGTAGAATTTTGCTGAAGATAATTCAAAAATGGTTACAATAATACATTAAACAGGAACTGCCAGAAATTCAAGCCATTTAGGAGAGGACATGGAACTAGGGATATCATTGCTGATGTCAGATGGATCTTGAATGACAATAGAAAATACCAGAAATTTGCTTACTTGTGTTTTATTGACTATGCAAAGGCTTTCAACTGTGTGGATCATGACAAGCTATGGAAAACATTGCAAAGAATGGGCATTATTGTGCTCATGAGGAACCTGTACATAGATCAAGAGGCCATCATTCCAACACAACAAGGGATGCTGAATATTTTAAAAATCAGGAAAAGGTGGATTGTATCCTTTCACCTGGATTGTATCCTTTCACCATATTTATTCAGTCTGTATGTTGAGTAAGTAATCAGAGAATCTGGATTATAT
>NW_006408533.1:26730354-26735380 GCF_000296735.1 Chrysochloris asiatica | reverse complement strand
TGCTGTCTAAAGAAGGTATTTGAAATGAACAAATGATCACTAGTAGAGGGCTCAAAATTGAAAAATGTCTAATTCTTTTACTAATGAGCTTAGGTTCACATTGTGAATGATAATAATGTCAAATAGTATAGAACAACCATTTAAAGTTGAAAGGGGAAAGCAAAATGTGATGTAAGAACATTTGAGTAAAAACTAAAATTGATATGGTTTTCAAACTCAGATTCAGATAGATGAAGTGACCTAACGTTAAAAACTAGAAAGATTTGAGATCAAAAGGGCATCAGTTACCCAAGCACAAAGTTCAGAAGGGTTAAGAAAGAAGGAGGAATGGAAACAGGAAACACAAGGAGGAAATAGGACAAGTAATATAGCATTGAAGGGATTGCAATGAGCTGGGGGAAAAAAAAAATGAATTGTTGAATGTAAAACTTATTATTCTGTAAACTTTCATCAAATCCACAATAAAAGTTAAATAAATAAATAAATAAAATGAGTAAAGCAATGAATCTAGAATCTTATGTCATATATGATCTTACCCACATAAATTAAAAGAAATGGAAGACCCATGGATATACACACAAGTTGAATGGATATGGAGGGGGAATGGGTGTATACCCACAGATATGTAAAGTTTGACTGATGGTATTTACACATCCTAGTGTGATGCTGTATGATAAACATTGAACTTATAACCACAAGGTCAATGGTTCAAGCCCACCAAGTACTCTTCAGAACCCCTATACAGGGTTGTCATGAATTATAACCAACTCAGTAGAACTTAGAAATCAGTTATTTATTTTTAAGAATCTGCGTCTCTAATGTCAGCCATGGCTATCAAACAGAGATGAATGAGCTTTCCAGATGCTTAAATCTTATGATTTTGACATTCTCATATCTGGCTAATAATGGTGAGAATAAGTTGTAAAAAATCTATAACTTGTTATTGGCTGTAATTAAACAATTGTATAAGTTGTTGTTGCGAAGTGCCATGAAGTCAGTTCATATTCATAGTGACCCTAGATGGGGTTTCCAAGGAGCAACTGGTAGGTTTGAACTGCATGCCTTGTGGTTCATAGTCTAGTGCCTCTCTGATGATACTACACCAGGAGTCCATATTTATAGACAGTCAATCATAATTTTGAAAACAGAAACCCTGATAGTTTCTAACCAAAATGTCAGCTATTCCAACCCACCTGCAACTTTGTAGTAGGAAAAAAAAAAAAAATACTCAGTGATCTGCTCCAGTAACTACTACAGCCTACTGGACAGTTGTACAATGTCCTATAGGGTTGCTGTGAGTTGAAATCAATCTTACAGCACACAACAATAACACAATTTTCAAATACATAGCTCCTTTACAGGAGATGAGCAGCCAGGATACATAGGAAGACAAATTTAAAGAACACATGCTGAAATATAAAATGTTAGTCAATGTTGTTCATTTTAATTGACTGAATTAACTCTGTTTTTATTCTGTCACATGAAAGCCGAGTGCCAGTTCTAAGAGAAACACGGTTTTGTTCACTCATATTTCTTACTCTGAGTGTTTCTGGAAGGTTTGAAACTACAGGCATCAATAACAGAGGTAAAGAATGCTAGCTACTCCAAGTGTGGTCGAAAGCACAAGCACTTCAGCTTTCTACTCTAAGTCTTATTTTTTCCTTAAAACTCATGACTTTCACAGATGAAATTCTGGTAGCTTGAAACTCTTGAGTGTTTTTATTCAATGAAGAAGATTTTCCCATCCTTCCAAATACTTTCAAGCTGAACCAGCATCACCTATGTTCCTTAAACTCAGCAAGCAATTCTGAGAGATCCAAGGTGTATTTGTCCATGCCTTTTCTTGGGTATAAATGTTATAAAAATATATGAATGTCATAATAATGCAACATCTTTGCTTCTATTTCTTAAGAAGCATTGGAAGAATAGAGCAGTTTATGTTAATGCATGCTATGGCAGGAAGAACAACTCACAAAAGGAGGATAATGAGAACTGCAAGGGTGTAATCAAAGTCTCTGAATTGTACATGAACAAATGATTGAACTGGCATAGATTCTTCTACATATACTTTCAACAATAACAGCCAAAATAAATTAAAACAGAAAAAAATTAAGGTGATTTAAGTATAAAATCAATTGCTGTGGTGGCTCGCTGCCATGGAGTCAGTTCTGATTCACTTTGATCCCACGTATGACAACAAGGACAAAACATTACTTGGTTATGTGCCATTTTCACTATTGTTGGTATGCTTGAGCCCATTCTTGTAGACTGTATTTTTTTTAATGTCTTCCTACCTAGGGTACTCATCTTCCAGCACTTTATCAAACAATATTCTTTTGTGATCCATAGGATTTCTACTGGATAATTTTCAGAAAGAAGTAGGTTGAAACCAGTCCACCATGAATGAGCCTGCTGTAATTTGAAATGCCAATGGCATAGCTTCTAGCATCATGACAACATGCAAGCCAGTACAGTGCAACAAACTAACAGATGGGCAGCACTTATTAAAATTCCTTGAACTCTCCAATATGCCTTCCTGACACGCTGTTATTGGTGCTCTGATAATTCTCTCTTTTAACCTACTATTTTAAACAAAATTAGAAAGAAATACAAAACATATTTTTTTCTATACTCGATTTGATTAAATTTTCTCCTCCTTTCATTTAGTTCTTTGTTAGGCAGATGAAGACTTTCCCTGACTTTTACCCTTCCCTAAAGTTTCTTTTTCACACTTTCTATATTCTGAAAATGGATTTCCAAACTCCAAAGATTCAATCTGGTTCAGAGAACTCTGATTTCCAAAGATGAGTGGAGAAATGGAAGTATGATGGCAGCATTTGTTGGATTGATATGAGAAGATGAAAAATCTAAGCAGACAAAGGTCTAAACTTCTTCTTGAAGATAGGATACTCTGAACAATTACATGGTGTTATAGATTAAAATCTACCCCTCATCGGTCAGTTTGTCATACTGTGGTGGCTAGCATGTTGCTGTGATGTTATAATATATGCCACCTGTATTTCAGATACCAGCAGGGTACACCCATGATTGACAGATTTCAACTGAGCTTCCAGACTAAGAGAGACTAGAAAGGAGAGGCAAACTACTTCTTAATGGTTAGACAATGAAAGCCTTATGAATTATAGTGGAACACTGTCAGATGACACCAGAATATTAAATATTGAAACATGATGAGTAGCACTAGAATATTTTCAGACATAGTGCCTTCATTTGCTAATGGGGCACAACTCAAAATGAGGAGAAATAGTTGTAAACATCCATCAATAATCACTACATGAAATGTACAAAATATGAATCCAGGAAAATTGAAAGTTGTCAAAAATGAAATGTAATGTCTAAAGATCATTATTCTAGGCATCATTGTTATTGCTGTTAAGTGCCCTCGAGTACATTCTAACTCATAGTGAACATGTATAGAATTTCCAAGGGACAGCTGATGAGTTTGAACCACCAACCTTGTGGTTCAAACTGACCTTGCGGTTGGGACCTCTATTCTACAGCTATACCAGAACTCCATTATTCTAGGCATTAGTGAGCTGAAATGGGCTGGTATTGGCCATTTCGAAGCTGACAATCATATGGTTTACTAAGCAGGGAATGACAAATTTAAGAAGAATGACATCACATTCATCACAAAATAACAACAACAAAATGTTTCAAGATCTAACTTGAAGTACAATACTGTCTGTGATTCAGTAATATACGTATGCCTACAAGGAAGACCAGTTAATACAACCATTATTTAAATTTCTGTGCCAACCATTAAAGCCAGTGATGATGACATTGAAGAATTTTACCAACTTCTTTAGTCTGAAATTGATCAAACATTCAATCAAGATGTATTGATAATTACTGTTGATTAGAATGCAAAGGTTGAAAACAAAGAGGAAGGCTCACAAGTTAGAAAATATATATGGCCTTTGTGATAGAAATGATTCTAGAGATTACATGATAGAATTTTGCAAGACAAATGTCTTGTTCAAAGGAAATACCTTTCTTAAACAACATAAAAGATGACTATACACATGGACCTCACCAAATGGCATACACAGAAATCAAACACATCTATCGGAAGACTTGGAAGAAAAGCTCCACATTATCAGGTTAGACTGTGGAACAGATGATTGCTCATACTCAAGTTCAGGCTGAAGTTGAAGAAAATTAAACCCACGAAAGCCAAAATTTGATATTTGTATATCCACCTGAATTTTGAAATCATTTCAGGAACAATTTGATGTATTAAATATCAATGACCAAAGACCAAAGGAGTTGTGTGATAACATCAAGAACATTGTACAGGAAGAAAGCATAAGGTTGCTGAGAAGGCAGCAAAGAAGGAAAAGACCAAATTGGAAGCCAGAAGAGACTGTGAAACTTCTTCATTGTGGAGATGTTAAAGTAAATAGAAGAAATGCGGAAGTTAAAGAACTGAACAGAAAATTTCAAATGGTAGAACCAAGGAGTTAAATTCAAGTATTATAATGAAATGTGCAAAGACCTGGCAACCATCAAAGAATGCTTCTTTTTTTTTCTCTTTCAAACTATATATATATTTGTAGGATATATAAAAATATGTATCTCACTCTTCCTTCTTTATCCATTCAGCCTCTGTCTCAATCCATGTATCTCTCCTTTTGTCCCATGCATACCTCCTTGTTTCTACACCTATCTTAATGATTTATCTGTTGTCCTCCCTTTTCTTGTATATTGCCCTCACTACTGTCACCATCAAAGAATGTTTCTTTTACTCTGGAACCCTCTTCTTAAGCTTTTACAATAATGGTCTCATATGTTTGTCCTTTTATGATTGGTACAGTGGCAGCAGCAATGGGCCCAGACATATCAATGACTGTGAAGTTGGCCCAGGACCTGGCAGTGTTTTGTTCTGTTGTGCATAGGGTGGCTGTAAGTCGGTACTGATGCGACGGCACTTAACAACAACAATATGTATATATATTGTTGTTGTTAAGTGTATATATATTGTTGTTGTTAAGTGCCGTCAAGT
>NW_006408533.1:26726459-26730251 GCF_000296735.1 Chrysochloris asiatica | reverse complement strand
CTCTGGGTCGGAACCGACTTGACAGCACTTAACAACAACAACAACATAATGGGAATAATAATTGCACCTAATTCCTACAATTGTTGTTGTTGTTATGTGCTGCAGAGTCGGTTCAGACTCAGAGCGATTCTGTACAGGCTTTACGAGGCTGTAACTCTTTACAGGAGCAGAAAGCCTCATCTTTCTCCTGCGGACCAGCTGGTAGTTTCGAACTGCTGTCCCTGAGGTTAACAGTCCGATTCGTAGACACTACACTACCAGAGATCCTTAGCTGAATGATGCAAATGAAGCACCTAGAATATTGCCTGACTCAAAGTAAGTGATAAGAAGATGCAATTTTCCTTTATTATTTATAGAGATTAATTTTATTATTATTATAATTGTTATTATTACTGTCTTGTTTTTCTATCAAAGAACACTTATTTATTCTATGAATATGTATTGAGTATTTACAGTGTGTTAAGCAATGATATACATATCATGCATAATAAAAAGAACAAAATAAAGAAGAAACTTATATTACCAGAACTTGTATTCTGGTAGACTTAACTGAGCTTTGCTGTTTTCCTCAGCACCCTCCCATCCTCACCATTTGATCAAAAGAGTCCTTGTTTTTCCTCAGATTATAATGCCTTCAATTTTCCTTTAGTCCCTTACTCTCAGTATGGAAAAAAGTGAATACAATCCAGGAAACATGATTTGAAGTTCTTGGGAAACAGTGTGAACAAGAGAAAAACCTCCAAATTATGAAGTTAGAAGACTTTCATTCCCTGTCCAAGTCTATCATTTGCCAATTGGCTGACTTTGAACTAGTATCTTTCCTGAGCTTCAGTTTCCTACTTAATAGAAGCAGTATTAATACCCACCACTTATCACTGTAAAACTATTGAACTAAATATATAAAGGGCCTGGCACACAGTCACACACCCAACAAAAGCAAGTTTTCATTGCTTTCATGGAGACTATGTGTTTGTTCCATACATCAGAGAGTTTTACAATAAAACATTTTAGAATGCTAGCTTATGATCCTCTGCCACTAAAATTAGATTTAATTATTTAAATTTAATTAACTTATTTAAAGTATCTTACATAATTTTGAAAGCCTAATGAGTTATGTGTTTTCAAATAAATAATATTCAATAATTCTTTATTGTTAATGTTGTCAAGTCAGTTCTGACTTATAGCGACGCTGTCTAGGGTTTCCGAAGGAGCTCTGGTAGCATAGTGGTTACGAATTCGGGCTGTGAACCGCAAGGTCAGCAGTTCGAAACTACCAACTGTTCCATGGGAGTAAAATGAGGCTTTCTACTCCCATAAAGATTTCTTGTTGTTAGGTGCCATCCAGTTGGTACCAACTTATAGCCACCTTATGTACAGCAGAATGAAACATTGCCCGATCCTAGGCCTCACTATTGTTGCCACGCTTGAGTCCATCGATGCTGCCACTTGGCCAAGACATCTCGTTGGGAGCCTTCTTCTTTTTCTCTGACCCTCCACCTTACCAAACATGATATCATTCTCCAGTGACTGGTCCCTCCTGACAATATGTCCGAAGTATGAGAAATGAAGTTTGCCCATGCTGGCCTCCAAGGAGCACTCTGGGTACACTTCTTCCAACACAGATCTGTTGCTTCTTTTGGCAGCCCATGGCACTTTCAATATTGTCCTCCAACACCACAACTCAAAAGTATCAATTCTTCTACTGTCTTTCCTATTCACTGCCCAGCTTTCACATGCATATGAGGTTATTGAAAATACCATGGCTTGGGTCAGGTGCACATTAGTCTTCAAGCTGACATCTTTGCTCTTCAACACTTTAAAAAGATTTTGTGCAGCATAAAGATTTAGAGCCTTGGAAATCCTGTAGAAGATCGCTACAAGTCGGAACCGATTCCACAGCACATAACCACCACCACCACTACCACTCAAAGGTATGCAAATGTTTAGAGCATAACAAATTATAGAATCATTGTGAAGAATGGGTGCCCAAGAACATTTAATTGTGCTCATGTAGAGGCAGTCATTCAAACTACAAGAGAGTACAGAGTGATTCTAAACCAGGAAAGGTGTACATTAAGGTTTCATCCTTTCACCATACTTATTCAGTCTGTATGCTGAGCAAATAATCCAAGAAGCTGGACTACATGGCAAATAACAAATGTGGTGAGGAGAGATGGCAAGATGGCAGAGTAGGCACTATACAGACCCTCTACAACAAAGATATGGAAAACCAAGTGAAACAGATGTAGATGATAGTCATGGAACTCTGAGCTTCAGGTGAAGGGATGAAGATGCGGACTAAATGCTTATTAAAAGAGGAAGCTGAATAGAAACTGAAAAAAAAAAAGAGACAGATTGGTGAACTGAGATGGCCAACTGGAAGCAATATGGTCATCTTAAATTTTTGTCAGCAGCTTCAGAGATATGACAGCATATAGGTATTGCAGAAACATACTGGTAACTCACAGAGATAAAGATGCAACTTTTGCCTTGTTCCCTACCTACCTTGGTTAACAGAGGTGTGTGCAGCCCCCACCTGTGTACACCTCCAGTGAAGTTTCCACTTGCCCTACAGTCAGAGACTCATGATGGTAAGTGGCCACATAGTAGAGGGCCCCTTCAAAGTGAGGGGAGAATTTCCCTACCAACCCCAGAACCTAGTCCTGAACTAGCTCTCACTAGGACAAGCAGCTGAATAGACATGTGGGGGACAAAAACAAGGAAGCAGGTGATCTGCACTGGCAGCCAGGCTCTCAGCCCTGTTATGTTGAGCATTTGTGGGCAGCTTTGAAGGCAGAGTGGCTAAGAGGCATACTGCTTACAGGCAGAGAGAAAGTTGCCACTTTTTTCTTGTACCCCACATTACCGTGGTGACCAGGAACATGGTCAACCCTTACCCACATATACTTCTAGTGAAGTTCCTGCTCTCCAGATGACTGGAGCAGTATCAAAGTGAGTGGGAAGCTAGCAGCACCAACCCTGGCACCTGGAATCAAGTGCAGCCTGTTCCAGACCTGCTACAGGCCAGCACGGGACTCGTGGGACCACCTGCCTTTAGCAATCTACTGGGGTGGAGTTATGCTGATCCTCCAGCTGCTTTGGGGTCTATGTGAACTAATTCTGAACTGGGTGACCAAAACAGACAACACCTGGGCGACCAAAAAGAAAGAAAGAAAAAGAATGTGGCATCACGACTGAATTCAGGAAGACTCCTTAACAACCTGTGATAGGCAGGTGACACAGCCTTGCTTGCTGAAAGCAAAGAGAACTTGAAGCACTTACTGGTCAAGGTAAAAAACTATAGCCTTCAGTATGGATTGCACCTCAAGATAAACAAAATGAAAATCCTCACAACTGACCAATTAATCATATTATAATAAATGAAGAAAATATCAAAGGAGTCAGGGATTTCTTTTTATTTGGACCTATAATCAGCATCCCTGGAGACAGAAGTCAAGAAATCAAATGGTGTCCTTCATTGGGCAAATCTGCTGCAAAAGATAGCTATAAAGTATTATAAAGCAAATATGCCAGTTTGAGGACTAAAGTGTGCCTGAACCAAGTCATGGAATCTTCAATTGCCTCATATGCATGTGAAAGCTGGACAATGAATAAGGAAGATGAAGAAAAAAATTATTGAATTATGGTGCTCATGAAGAATATTGAATGTATCATGATCTTCCAGAATAAGAAACAAATCGCTCTTGGAAGGGTAGTTAGAATACTTCTTAGAAGCAAAGTTAGCAAGACTTGGTCTCACGTACTTTCACGTTTTCAGGAAGGACCAGTCCC
>NW_006408533.1:26710074-26726359 GCF_000296735.1 Chrysochloris asiatica | reverse complement strand
TGTCAAGACTTCATTTTGCTTGGATCCACAATTAACACTCATGGAAACAGTAATCAAGAAATTAAGTGACATTTTCATTAGGCAAATTTACTGTAAAAAAACACCTTTAAGACATTCAAGAGCAAAGATACCAGTTTGAGGACTAAGGTGTCCCTGATCTAAGTAATAGTATTTTCAATTGTCTCATATACATGTTAAACTTGGGCAATGAATAAGAACTGAAAAAGAATTGATGTATTTTGATTATGATGTTAGAGAAGCTTATTAAAATACCATGGACTGCCAGAAGACAGAGCAAATCTGTCTTGGATGAAGCCCAGCCTGAATGCTCCTTAGAAGTCAGGATGGGGAGACTTCATCTCTCATACTTCATATACATTATCAGGAGCAATTATTCCCTGGAGAAGGACATCATGCTAGGCAAAATGGAGGATTGTGAAAAAGAGAAAGACCCCCAATGAAGTAGACTGACATTGTGGCAGCAACAATGGGCTCAAACATAGCAATAATCGTAAAGATGATGCAGGACAGAAGAGTGTTTCCTTCTGTTGTGCATATGGTCGCTGACTGGGAGCTGACTTGACAACACCTAACAACAGCATCAGTATCTCCAACTTTCTTGGTGATGATTCTCAATTGCATCCCTTGGTCACGTTATTCTCCTAACACTTTCATCTGACTGAATACTGATCAAAGAATTATTTTGCATGCAAATGTTCAAATTTCTCATTTAGTCAAAGTGATAGTCTGGCAACTCTCAGAAATTTGCAAATATTAACTTTGAGATTCAAAATAATATTTAATCTGACATATTTATCAAAGTATATTAAAATATAATACAATATGTCAAGTCTAATTTTAAAGGATCAGTAACAGTTTATTCAAATAAATACATAACTATTTTCATGTATTTATTTCTATTGTCATTGACATCCCTGATACATAACTTTATAGCCTTCCTTCAAAGAAATACATAAATACCTTAGCATTTTGGCCTAAATACCTATTTGACAGAAATGTTCTCTTCAAATGTTCTCTTCAAATATGTAATGCTTGCTTTCTTTGCATTTTATGCTTAGTGTTTCACTTCTGTATTGAGGTTACTGTGCATGAAGGCATTAATAGGTAGAAGATATGTGATTAGAGGAGAAATATTCAATGATCTTTCTAGTAATTCCATGGTCTGGTAACAATGTGCAGTTGTAGAGAGTGCAGGAGATAGGCTCAAGAACAATTCTCTAAACTCCACAGTCTGGGATATTTTTTTGTTTACTCAGCTAATACTGTTATTGATCAGCTTCTCTAAACACAGCATTAGCTTTCTATTGTTTTGTTTTGTTTTAACATTGGTAAATGGGACCAGAGACTTCATGAAACTTACAATCTGCATCCTTGTTAAAGGAAAGTCACACCCTTAGTGGAGCTAGTACAAAGAAGAGAAATTGAAAAGGAGGTGACCATGTCTGAAGATGAGGGAACTAAATTTACACAGAGGAGATACAAGAAAAATCCCAAATGGTGGAATGACCCAAAAGCACCTCAAGAAAGATGACAAAGATTCAATTATAAATGGCCTTTTTTTTTTGCTGTTGAAATGCTACATCACCACAAATAGTTTCTACAGTAAGACATTTCACAGAATGACCTTGTTCGACAGTCACATGAAAAGACTGAATTTCATGTTGGGTCAGCATGTTGTTGTTGTTATGTGCTGTAGAGTCGGTTCTGACTCATAGCGACCCTACATAGGGTTTCTGAGGCTGTAAATCTTTACCGGAGCAGACCACCTCATCTTTCTCCCGGGGAACTGCTGGTAGTTTTGAACTGCTGACCTTGAGGCTCGCAGCCCGATTCGTAACCACTACGCTACCAGAGCTCCTTAGGGCCAGCATAGAGCATAAGAAAGACTGACAGCATGCAAAAAGAGCTCTAATAAATACACAGGGTCTTTGTTTTGAATCCTCATTGGGCATGACTTCTGCTGATACTTACATTCCACTTTCAGTGCCCATTCCAATTGTTTTTAAGCCAAAATAATTGTACAAACTGCTCCCGAAGTTGTTCTCACCTTCCCATCTATATGTTATTTGGATCCATCCATGACTACTTAATAATGTAATGTCTGTGTTATTTCATTTTGGGGGGGGGGTGGTGCTGAGAAGGAATAAGGAATTAGGTTTAGATTGGGACTATGGCTAGGTATAGGCTAGGACTAGGGCTTTGGATAGTGTGAGAGTTATGGGTAGGGCTAGGGCTAGTGTTAGGAGTGGTATAAGTTGGACTAAGACTAGGAGTAGGGTTGGATAAAAATTTAAGGTGACGGTTAGACTTATTTTTATTTATTTATTGAAATCTATTTGATTTTCTCATTTGCAACTGCATTATTCCCTGTTTTTACTTTGTGGTGTTTTGGTTGCAAACTGACATCTCTGGTTCCCTATTTTAGTCTTGTAGTTTGTTTATTTTTTCACTTTGGGTACTTCTATATCTACAATGAGCTTGCTCTGGTGCTATAGGGTAAGCACTGAACTGTTAACCACAAGATCAACAAATCAAACTCACCAGGCTGCTCTTGGAAACAAACTCTATACAGGGTAGATATGAGCCGAACCAACTCTAAGGCACTCACCAATAACAACAGCTCTACATGGAGTTCCGGGTGATATTTTCATGTATGTTCATTTCAGGTTGGCTACTATTGTTGGTTCCCTGTCCAAGAACTACCTTTAGGATTTTTGTAAATATAATCTGGTTTTTAAAAATTCTTGTAATTTCTGTTTATCTGGTAATATCCTAATTTTGATTGCATATTTGAGGGACATTTTTGCTGAGTATATGCTTCTTGGATGGATTTTTTTTTTCAGAGCTTTATACATGTCCTCTATAGATTAAGGCCAGATCTAGTTTTAGAGTTATAGTTATGTTTATTTTTATTTATTTTATTTCTTCTTGAATTCTACATTATTTCCTCTTTATTTCAAAGTTCTATAACTATATTATTCCCTTTTTTTAGGTTACAGATTTGTTATTGTTATTGAAAACTGATATTTTTGATTTCCTATTTTCAGTCTGTGGTGCTGTGGGATAAAGTACTAAACCCAGTAAGGTCAATTTGAACCACAAGGTCAGAGGCTCAAACTCACCATCCACTCCTCAAAAATCCCTTACTGGGTGGCTATGAGTAGTAACCAACTCGATGGCACTTAATAACAACAACAACATTTCCAGTCTTGTAGGTTTGTGTTACTTTGAATACTTTCATTTCACTGTAGGATAAACATTGGCTTGTTTACCACAAGGTTGGCAGTTCAAACCCACGAGCTGTCCTCGGAGACCCTACACAAGATTGTGATGAGTCAGAATGGACTCAATGGCAGTTAACAACACAACAACATATTCAGGTTTAGTTGTGGGTGATGTTGTCATATATGTTAATCTCACCAGGTTGTTGTCTGTTATTGTTGGTTCTCTTCTCAAAAACTCCCTTTACAATTTTTATAAGGCTGGTCTGTTTTTTGCAGATTCTTTTAATTTCTGTTTATTTAGTAATGTCCTAATTTCACGGTCATACTTGATGGACAATTTTCCAGATACATGGTTCTTGGTTGGTAATTTTTTTCTTTCAGAGTTTTATATATGGCATCCTATATAGTCTTCTTGCCTGCATGGTTTCTGCTGACAAATCAGGACTTAGTCATATTAGTTCTAGTGTTCTCCTTGCTATCCTCGAGCTTTCTCTCAATCTATTGTAGGCACTTTTAAAAAGAATTATCTTAAATTATCTTAAATAATTCCAATACCATTTCTTGTATTATGTTTTGAATGCAGTTTGGTCACTTGTTTGAGCCACTCTGTCTTGTTTCTTCTTGCAAGCTGAAATTCTCTGAGACATTGTATTTCTATTGAATTGATGATAGTATGTTGGTGTGTTGTCAGACACTCACCACCTGCCTTCTGGTGAATGTGGTAAAGACTGGAAGTGTGAATGCAGCTGTCTGCTATTTGTGTAGTATAGTTCAGTGTGGGTTCATGTGCCTCCAGAAGCAAGAATGGCTTTTATGACATCCGACCCCAAGCAGAGCTAAGGATCCACAAGAGGGGATGCCATTGGCTAATCTGTTGGTGAGAGAGGGCACTGACCATGCTCCTAGCTACCAGAAAGACTCAGTAGAAATGCACCCTCTTGCTGCTAACCTCCAGCCACATCCTGTGCCTCACAGGTCACCGTCTCAACAGCCCTTTGTAAAAGCTCAAGATAGCCACACTTCTCCATACCAGCTGACAGCCTGCCAGGTTTGCTTCTCTCTCACTGCTCCTGTTCAGCTTCCTCTTCCAGTCAGCACTCAGTCTGCCTCTCTAACAGATCACCATCTGAATCTGTTTCACTTGATCTCCCATGTCTTTGTTACAGAGTGTCTGCTCAGTGCATCTGCCTACTTCACCATCTTGCCAACCCTTTTGCCACTATTGTCTTCCTGCATGCATGGTTTCTGCTGAGAAATCAGAGTTTAATCTAATTAGTTTTCTTTTGTAGGTAACTTTCTATTTTTTTTTTTCCCAGCTGCTCTCAAAATTCTTTCCTTTTCTTTCGTCTTGAAAAGTTTGAGTCTATGTCTTGGTGATTTTTTTGGGGGGTGTCTAGGATGTTTGGAGTTTTTCCAACTTTTTAAATACATGTCTTCTTGTCTTTCATGATGCTAGGGAAGTTGTCTTCCACAAGTGTTTGACAATTTTCTATGTTTTTATTTATTTTTTAAATCTATTTTTGTTCTGGAATTTCAATTATATGTAAGTTACTTTTCTGGATGGTGTCCAACATAATATTTAGGCTTTCTTTGAATTATTTTTCTTATTTCCAGTTGTTCCTCTAACAGATTGCTATTAAAATATTTATTTTTAAGCTCCCTAATTTGGCTTTTCATTGATTCAATTCTACTTCTTTGTCCTTTCAATGTACTACCTATTTCTGGAACCTTAGTATTAATTTTCTGGATTTCTATTTGCTGCATTTATAATGGCTTCTAATATTTCATTATTTTTTTTTAAGTTTGTTCTTGAAGTATTTCCCTGAATTCTTCTAAAGTTCTTTCTGTGTTTTTCTTGATTTCATCTGCAGCTTGCTCATTCTCTTGATGCGTTGAATGTACCTAAATATCATTCTTTTGAATTCCTTATCAGGTATTTCTGATACAATTTCTGGTATCATATTTTGACTCTGTATTTTGGTCATTTGTTTGAACCATTGTCTTGTTTCTTCTTTTAAGCTGAAATTGTCTATTATGTCTAAGACATTGTGGCATCATTGTATTTATATTTCATTGGTGGTTGTGTTCTTAGGCTCTCATCACCTGTCTCCTATTGGGTGAGACTGAGACAGGAAGTATGCACCCAGTTTTCCAATCACCACTTGTGTAGCAGAGCTCAGGGTAGGTTTGTCTGATGTTGATGGCTGATTATCATTGATCAGGTAGTTATAGGAATAGGTAGTGGCCCTTGTACAGTGGGTAGCACCACATGAGTTTATGGAAAAATAAACAATATCAATAAAAGGTCTAATGGGGCAAAAGTCATTCACTTGCAGATGTGGAGGTGGTATGTCCAGTGCTTAATCCCAGGCAGAGCAGAGGTGATGCGGTAGAGGGTGCCACCAGCCACTGGGCAGGCAAGGATAGTGACTGGTCATTTCCCCAGCCACCAGGAGGGATATATACATGTGTCATCACCCAAAAAACTTCGAGATAGATGTCTGTGTCACATGACCTGATAGTAATAGTTCACAATACAAGGCACATTAAAATCACATCCTTTAGGCCAGTGCACTTCATGGACACGACAAGTGAAGTGAAGTGTCAGTAACATCTTAAGCTGTTTGTACTTTTTTCAGGAAAAAAAAAAAAAAGGGCATTTATCTTTAGGAAAACGCCTGCTATGTGGATGTGGGAACAGGAAATTTTTCATAGAGAAGAAAAAATAGTTTTACAAGTATGCAGTTGAATGATCAAGGTATCAAAACATTTTTGTGGCATTAGGAAGATACAGAGAAAGAAAGGATGGGGCAAAAAAAAATGAGACGAAAGCAGGGAGGGAAGAGAAAGGAACAAAGGACAAAAGAATGAAGGGAAAACAGAAGTTATGCCTCGACAAATTAAGTTACTGAACTCACTCAACGTTTCTGCACTTGATATCTTTAACTGACACATAAGATTTGCCATTACTAAAGTCTTTTTAAAATCTAGAGGAAATTCTGCAATTTGAATTCTTGTTTGGATCTCTAAAGGGCCATGAGCTAATAGGTTTGCTTAACCAAAGGCTGGAAAAGCACTCTTTTAAAGCATCACCCTCAAATATGTTTCATGACAAAGAAGAGGAAAAGAGGGTCAAGGATACTTCCCCCACACAGTAAGATTCTATGCTAAATAGTTTTTCACCTTCTTAAAAATTATCAAGTCTTTCAGCACAGAACTAATTTGCTGAATGCTGTCGTTGAAGTTGTCTGTTAACCGTTAAACTAAATAGAACACCATTTCATGCCAGACTTCCTTCAGCTATATGAAGATTACAGTGGCACATTAGAAAAGATAGTGAGGAATCAAGGAAATAAAGGAGTCCTCTTAGTGACAGGTAACCGTCCCCTCTGATTAAAATGTCTTTTTAAAAGAGTATCAATAGTCCACTCATGGAAGTAGAGCCCTTTTATGGATGACATGGTCTACTTGGATGATAGAACAATCGTTTGTCTCCTTCACAATAAAAGGGATAGGAATAAAATGAACTGGTAACATAGTGCTTCACAAACTGTAAACACAGTGACAAAACACTGGTCTTGACAGGTGGGCAGCTAAATGAACAACTCTTTATATTCAGAAATTCATCATGGCCTAAGGCAAAATTGAAAATTAGATTGGTCAAACTTTCCTCTTCACCCTTTCTTCTTTACTGAATACTTCCTTTCCGTTTCTTGGGATCCAGTAATTATTTAGCCCTGTTTTCCCCCTATCTGGCAGATATAACTAACTACATTTACCCAGAAGTGTTATAGACTGAATATGTGGCTTCTCATAAAATTATTTGATAGTTAATGGAATTCAAGGAACCCTAGTGGCACAATGATTAAGTGCTCAGTTTTTAGCCAAAAGGTCAGCACTTCAAACCCACAGCCATTCTGTAGGAGAAAGATGTAGCCATCTGGTTCTGTAAAGATTATGACTTTGGGAACCACATGAGGAGTTCGGCAGGGTTGCTATGAATCAGAATTGACTCACCAACATGTAATAACAACAAATGGAGTAATGGCAAAAGCAATGGTAAATCTAAATGCAACATGATATAAAAGCATATTGAACTAGAATTTAAAGGTTTTGCCTTAGTTTTGTGGCAAGCAGCTGTGTGACATTGAACAACTTCATTCATTTCTCTAGACCTTAGTTTTCTCATATACAAAATGATGTACAGACCGTGTGTGATATGGGAGTCAATCACCAAACACAATTTCAGGCCTCAGTGGAAGGGAATATGGGCGACTTGAAGAAACGCAAACAAGTCTCATTTTATCTCTAAGTATCATGAAAAAGTCCTCAATATTTCCATATTCTCCCACAGATGAAGCAAACTTGGCTATAAGTAAATGTCGCTGTTGTTGTTAAGTGCTGTCGAGTAATTTCCAACACTGCATAGGGTTTTTGAGGAGCAGCTTGTGGATTTGAACCACTGACTTCATGGTTAGTAGTGAGTGCTCATCCTACAGCACCATAGCAGGACCCATAAGTAAATGTAAACTTTAATATTTACTTGTAGATACATGGTAAGCCTTTTTGTAATACCTTCCTAAAGGTGTTAATTTAACAGCAGAACTAGCTGGTTGGTGCACAAGCCTTTATCTCTCTTCAGCACAGCAGTGTCTCATTGGCTGAAATTGGCCACAATATCCAGTCTCCTTTCATTTGGTCCTGGCAGTGTTAGTATAGCACTAAGAGCATAATTCCTGCCGAGCTTGCGCTTGACAAAATAATGGGACAATACACGCTGTGAGTCCATTGGTGATGTCCTACAAATGAAACAAAATATGATAAGTTGGCTTTGCAAGTCCATTTAAATGAGGCCAATGAACTCCTCATATCCTCTCATGAGAGGTTAATCTCAGACTAAATGTCTGACGTGAATATGATAACATTCCCAGGTGGTATCTACAGAGACCAGGAGCTTTGGCCTAGCAATTGGAATAACCAGAGTGCTACAGGAGAGGAGATGGGCTGTGAGAAAAGATGAAGATAGACTAGCAATGGAGCACAGTGGAGCACAGTGACACATAAAAAAGACTTTTTCCACTGCTAATGGGAATTTGATCCCAGGGATGTGGCTGATAACTTTAGAAGACATTAGACATTTTTATCCTGAGATCTCTTAACAGTGACCTTATAGAAGCAGATAATTTCTGACTGCCCATGAACAAGGCTATTATCCTGGTTGTACATACAATGTGTGCAATCTACAAAGACATCTGCTCAAGTAGGAAGTGAGTGGGGCTTGAAATCCGGTTTGCACTGCACTTACCAATTTGTGTATTTTTACATAAGACTACATCTGCCCTACTTTCTCTACTTCAAATATAAATTTGCAATGGCCCTGCCCCTCAAAATTGCTTAGAAAACCTTTACATATTACATTAATTGGTTCACCATACCCTTTGTCAATACTACTGTTTCTCTTAATACATCAATACAGAGTCATTCAGGCAAACACTCACTCTTCAGCTCTGTCTCTGTCATTAAGCACTTGATCTCACCATTCCCTTGTTCTTTATCTCCATCGATAGTCCACTTATGGGAGTCCAGAACATTTTTAAAGAAGGGCTTAACTTAGTGAAGTCAGGGAAGAATTATTTCTCCTAAATTCTCTGGGATATCTGGTGTTGATTTTCAAAAACAGAATAGAACGAATCCATGGGATTCTAGTTCCTTAAACAGCTCCTCAAGAATACAAATGGAGTTCAGAACCTGTCTTTTATAAAATAAAATTTTTAAATGTTCCTATGGATGTAATAAGACCTCAGAAAATCAATTATGCCAATAGAAAACTTGATTGAACAGATCTGATTGAGCTCACTAAGTAAAAGTCTAATGATCTTGGAAACCAATATGGAATTTTGCTTCCAAATATTCACCAGCACAATTTCTCACAGAATGCTTTCGACTGACCCAGGGAGAGTCAAACAAATCCTTGTAGACTGCTTTGCTTTCCAGAAATTTCCGGACTCAGTAGATACACTTTTTAATGACCTTAATAACCCTTTTTAATGTCAATTAACTGCACATATTTCCTTTAGATTTTCTTATAGTATTTCCTGTCAAAGTTACCTTTTTAATGGATTCTGATCTCATATACATGATTGTGGAAGAAAAGATGTAACAATCTAATTCCACAAAGATTTACAGCCTTGGAAACCCCTATGGGGCAGTTCTACTGTATCCTATAGGGTGGTTGTGAATCAGAATCAATTTAGCTGCAGTGAGTTTTGGGTTTGGATAACTTGTTGGATAATAAAGATGATATGATATATATATATATACTTTGAAGCAATCTATAAATGTATCTGTTAAGGAAAGAGCTAAGTGAAGAACATTTTCATCTAAGTATCTCAAATCCAACAGAGTCCTAGTGTGACACTACAGGATAAGCACTGGACCACAAGTCCAGTTTGAACCACAAGTTGCTCCTCAGAAATCTTACACAGGGCTACATGAATTGGAACTGACTCGATGGCACTTAACAACAACATCTCAAATTCTATCATGTCTAAAAGCAGGATTTATAATTTTCACTCTCAAAATATTTTCAGGTTCAGGTTTTCCAGTTCTGAAATATATTACCCTGTCTAAAAACGCCAGAAGTGAGTGTTACTGCTTTTTCTCTTACTCCTGTTTAAATGTAATTAGTCTCAAGACATGTTTTCTATTGAATATATCTTGATTCCATTTTTTTACTTTCATTTTTATTGTAAGTCTCCAAATCCAACTCCTGATCATTTCCAGTCCAGACTTTTATCACAGCTTCCCAACTTAATTCCCTGCTTTCTGACCTTTTATGATGTAATTTATTTTATGCCTTAATAGGAATTAACATTCTTAAACTAGCTCACTGTACTGTAAACAGAACAGAATTATAGACTTCCTTCTGGCTTTCAAGTTCCCATGAATTTGACTCAACTACCTTTCTAACTTTAATTTCTGCTGTTAAACAAGATATTTTACACAACTTTCCATTTTCCAAACACAAGTAACATTTTGTGCTACAATACACATGAATTGTTGCTTTTATTCATTGACCTGGCCTGTCTGCATGTGTTTCTCTGTTGAAGTCCTCCTCATCTTTTAAGACCAACCAAATGCTTCCAACACTGTGCCTTCCTTTGCTACCACTGATCTCTGATCTCTTCACTTAGCTCTTATCTTAACAGCTCTATTTATACATTGCTTCGAAGTACAGATATTTATGTATATCACATCATCTTTATTAGAGTTTTTCAGTTCAACATAAAGTACCATGAACAGCTGTCTCCTTCACCATGATATCAGAAGAACTAGATGGTGCCTGGCTACCAATGTTGAATATTTTGATTAAATAGTCTGTAGAATGATCCCTATCAAAAGAAGAAAAATGCAGAACAGGGTTTCAAAATCTCATGGAATTCAGACTTTTTGGAACTACTGAGGTTGTCTGAATCCCAGAAACTATTACTCTGAGATAGTATTGAAACTTTAAGCTAAAACTATCAATAAAATGATAGTCTTCAATAAAATGATAGTTTAGCTTGAGTAGAAATGAATGTCTACTTTGAACTTTGTGCTTTTTCAAAGAACTAGCTATATGGGACCAAACTTACGATAACAATTTGAAAGGATAGATAGGAAGCTTAGGGGGCAGTGAGTTTATGTTGATGGGGGAGAAGCAAATTGGAAAATGAGGGTGAGAATGATTGTGTAACCTGAGGAATACAATCAGCATTACTGCATTGTACATGTGGTGGTGGTGGTGGTTATGTGCCGTGGAGTCGGTTCGCATTGTACATGTAGAAATTGTTAAACTGGTGAAAGTCCTGTTGTGAATATTTTCAGCAACAACAAAAATCATTAAAAATAAATAAAATAAGATACAGTTTTCCAAAAAGTTACCCAAACTTAAAACTCACTGCTGCTGAATTGGTTCTGACTCACAGCCACCCTATAGAATAGAGTAGAATTGCCCCACTGCGTTTCCAAAGCTGTAAATCTTTGTGAGTTACATCTTTCTCCTGTGAAACAACTGGGTGGTTTGAGAAACTGACCTTGTGTTTAGTAGCTGAGCACTTTAACCACTGCACCATAAGGGCTCTTCTGACTAGTAAAATTAACTAAAATTAGAATAGGCTTCCAAGGAAAGGAGGGAATCTATAGATTAGTGGAGATAGTTACAAACAGAACTGGAGACTATAAGATCATGTGGTGGGAAATGTATGGATGGGAAAAGCTTCATGTGGAGGTAAGACTAGGCTGTCCAAACACCATAATATTTTTCTATTAAAGGAGAGAAAATAAAAAGAATTTGTTTATTAAAAATTATATATCAAGTACAATTACATTTAAGACATTAAGCTAGAGGTTGTAAATAAAATAGTTAAATATAAGACTCACTCATTTAGAAAACAATGGTCTTATTTGTCATTTTGTAATCATTTTATTTTTCTAGGAATTCCTGGTATTGGTCAATTTCAAATAGGAAATTTTAAAAAGGAAACATCTTTCATCACAGATAATTTTTAAAGTGTTGATAGTGAGTCCATTGAAACATGAGGATTATATTTAAAAAAATTTTATTAGAAAAAAAATAATAATCTAACATTGTTGTAGCATTTTTTTCCAGTGCATATAGCAGTATCACCTTTTAAAAGGTGAGTTGTATAATTTATACTATATCTTGAATACCTTTTCCTTGTCATAAGTAATCAACATACTTTCTACTTGCTAAAAGAAGACAAATCTTATAGATGCTATTTACTATCCCTCAACTTTTACTTAGAATTTTACCAATCCTGTTTCTCTATGAATCTCAGTAAGTATTAATGAATGGGAAGAGAACAAGAGAATGTCTAAATTATATAATTTTGATCTCCCCAATGCCCTACTCTCAAATCTTAACTTATCATTACATTCAAAGCAAAGTTCTTTTAGTATCCAAAGAGCATTCACACAGCCTCTACTTTCCATATCTACTGCCATTTTCCCATCTCAGAACATTATTATCCCTAGCTCAACCTACTAAAATAACCACCAACACGAATTCCAGTCTACAAATCCCTCTACTATACTTTATCCCACTCATAACTGTCAGATTTATTTTCCTAAAGTAGAAATGTAATTCTCGCTCTGAAGCTCAAAACCCTTCAGGGCTTCCTACTGAACAATTGCTATTGATGAAACATAAATTCCTCACACCTGGCATTCAAGATTCTCTATTCTCTGACCTCAACTGACCTTTCTAGTCTAACCTCCCACTGTTCTCTGTCATATAACTTATAATGCACTAAGTAAACAAAATACTGTTCGCCAAATATAGTATAGCCTGTAAAGCCTTTTCCACAGTCTTCAGGAGAATACACAACGTCTCCCTCCTTTAACCCCTGTATTCCACTTCTTTTCCTCTATAGCATTTTGCTTGATGGACCTCTTATCTTAACCTAGGTTGTATTACAGTTATTTATTTTTATTATTATATGTCATCAAGTTTTTTGACTCATAAAGACTCCATGTGCCAGACTAGAACTGCCTCACAGAGTTTTCTTGGGAGTAATCTTTATAGAAGAAGATCCCCAGGTTTTCTCTAAGGGAGCCACTGGGTAGATTTGAATCAGTTACCTTTATGTTAGCAGCTGAGCACTTAACTCTTATAGCATCAGGGATCCTTTAGTGTCTTGTAATACATTAGAATACTAACATCTCAAGAAAGGATATTGTACTTCACTCATCTTTGTATCTTCATAGTGCCTGTCATGGATGTACCAGGAGTCAGAGTGTATACTGTATGGAAAATGCAATTATCACTGCACATGAGACACCCTAAGCCTGCTCTCACCTGTAACTATCTTTCTATTTCTGTTGATCACTCTCACATTTCCAAATTTTTAGTTCTGTATATTAACTTTTTAAAAATGGAAGGAATATACAAAGACATGATACCAAAAAGAATTGTTTGATGTACTACCATTTCAGGAAGAAGTATATGATCAAGAACCAATATTATTAAAAGTAGAAGTTCAAGTTGTACTGAAGACACTGGTGACAAACAAAGATCTTGGAACAAACAGAATACCAGCTGAGATGTTTCTACACAGAGCTACAACGTAGGAACATTTCCACCAATGCCATGTGATTTTGAAGGCAGCTATTTTACCCACCAATTGAAAGAAATCCATATTATTGTCCATAAAAAAAAAAAAAAAATGGTTCAACAAAAGGCAGAAATCATCAGACAGTATCATTAATATCACACACAAGAAAAATTTTGCTAAAATATTCAAAAATGCTTATAGAAGTACAGTGACTGGGAATGGCCAGAAATTTAACCTGGGTTCAGAAGAGGGTGTGGGTATCTTTGCTAATGTCAGTGGATCTTGGCTGAAAGCAGAGAATATCAGGAAGATGTTTGCCTGTATTTGATTGAGTATTCAAAGGAGCTCTGGCAGCGTAGTGGTTACGAATCAGGCTGCTAACCTCAAGGTCAGCAGTTTGAAACTACCAACTGTTCCATGGGAGTAAAATGAGGCTTTCTACTCCCATAAAGATTTCTTGTTGTTAGGTGCCATCCAGTTGGTACCAACTTATAGCCACCTTATGTACAGCAGAATGAAACATTGCCCGATCCTAGGCCTCACTATTGTTGCCACGCTTGAGTCCATCGATGCTGCCACTTGGCCAAGACATCTCGTTGGGAGCCTTCTTCTTTTTCTCTGACCCTCCACCTTACCAAACATGATATCATTCTCCAGTGACTGGTCCCTCCTGACAATATGTCCGAAGTATGAGAAATGAAGTTTGCCCATGCTGGCCTCCAAGGAGCACTCTGGGTACACTTCTTCCAACACAGATCTGTTGCTTCTTTTGGCAGCCCATGGCACTTTCAATATTGTCCTCCAACACCACAACTCAAAAGTATCAATTCTTCTACTGTCTTTCCTATTCACTGCCCAGCTTTCACATGCATATGAGGTTATTGAAAATACCATGGCTTGGGTCAGGTGCACATTAGTCTTCAAGCTGACATCTTTGCTCTTCAACACTTTAAAAAGATTTTGTGCAGCATAAAGATTTAGAGCCTTGGAAATCCTGTAGAAGATCGCTACAAGTCGGAACCGATTCCACAGCACATAACCACCACCACCACTACCACTCAAAGGTATGCAAATGTTTAGAGCATAACAAATTATAGAATCATTGTGAAGAATGGGTGCCCAAGAACATTTAATTGTGCTCATGTAGAGGCAGTCATTCAAACTACAAGAGAGTACAGAGTGATTCTAAACCAGGAAAGGTGTACATTAAGGTTTCATCCTTTCACCATACTTATTCAGTCTGTATGCTGAGCAAATAATCCAAGAAGCTGGACTACATGGCAAATAACAAATGTGGTGAGGAGAGATGGCAAGATGGCAGAGTAGGCACTATACAGACCCTCTACAACAAAGATATGGAAAACCAAGTGAAACAGATGTAGATGATAGTCATGGAACTCTGAGCTTCAGGTGAAGGGATGAAGATGCGGACTAAATGCTTATTAAAAGAGGAAGCTGAATAGAAACTGAAAAAAAAAAAGAGACAGATTGGTGAACTGAGATGGCCAACTGGAAGCAATATGGTCATCTTAAATTTTTGTCAGCAGCTTCAGAGATATGACAGCATATAGGTATTGCAGAAACATACTGGTAACTCACAGAGATAAAGATGCAACTTTTGCCTTGTTCCCTACCTACCTTGGTTAACAGAGGTGTGTGCAGCCCCCACCTGTGTACACCTCCAGTGAAGTTTCCACTTGCCCTACAGTCAGAGACTCATGATGGTAAGTGGCCACATAGTAGAGGGCCCCTTCAAAGTGAGGGGAGAATTTCCCTACCAACCCCAGAACCTAGTCCTGAACTAGCTCTCACTAGGACAAGCAGCTGAATAGACATGTGGGGGACAAAAACAAGGAAGCAGGTGATCTGCACTGGCAGCCAGGCTCTCAGCCCTGTTATGTTGAGCATTTGTGGGCAGCTTTGAAGGCAGAGTGGCTAAGAGGCATACTGCTTACAGGCAGAGAGAAAGTTGCCACTTTTTTCTTGTACCCCACATTACCGTGGTGACCAGGAACATGGTCAACCCTTACCCACATATACTTCTAGTGAAGTTCCTGCTCTCCAGATGACTGGAGCAGTATCAAAGTGAGTGGGAAGCTAGCAGCACCAACCCTGGCACCTGGAATCAAGTGCAGCCTGTTCCAGACCTGCTACAGGCCAGCACGGGACTCGTGGGACCACCTGCCTTTAGCAATCTACTGGGGTGGAGTTATGCTGATCCTCCAGCTGCTTTGGGGTCTATGTGAACTAATTCTGAACTGGGTGACCAAAACAGACAACACCTGGGCGACCAAAAAGAAAGAAAGAAAAAGAATGTGGCATCACGACTGAATTCAGGAAGACTCCTTAACAACCTGTGATAGGCAGGTGACACAGCCTTGCTTGCTGAAAGCAAAGAGAACTTGAAGCACTTACTGGTCAAGGTAAAAAACTATAGCCTTCAGTATGGATTGCACCTCAAGATAAACAAAATGAAAATCCTCACAACTGACCAATTAATCATATTATAATAAATGAAGAAAATATCAAAGGAGTCAGGGATTTCTTTTTATTTGGACCTATAATCAGCATCCCTGGAGACAGAAGTCAAGAAATCAAATGGTGTCCTTCATTGGGCAAATCTGCTGCAAAAGATAGCTATAAAGTATTATAAAGCAAATATGCCAGTTTGAGGACTAAAGTGTGCCTGAACCAAGTCATGGAATCTTCAATTGCCTCATATGCATGTGAAAGCTGGACAATGAATAAGGAAGATGAAGAAAAAAATTATTGAATTATGGTGCTCATGAAGAATATTGAATGTATCATGATCTTCCAGAATAAGAAACAAATCGCTCTTGGAAGGGTAGTTAGAATACTTCTTAGAAGCAAAGTTAGCAAGACTTGGTCTCACGTACTTTCACGTTTTCAGGAAGGACCAGTCCC
>NW_006408533.1:26695477-26705509 GCF_000296735.1 Chrysochloris asiatica | reverse complement strand
AACAACGGACATATGTACACACGGACAACAACATGCTGTTGTTGTTATGTGCCGTGGAGTCGGTTCCGACTCATAGCGACCCTGTACAGGGCTTCTGAGGCTGTAAATCTTTACGGGAGCAGAAAGCCTCATCTTTCTCCCACAGAACAGCTGGTAGTTTCAAACTGCTGTTCCTAAGGTTAGCAGCCCGATTTGTAACCACTATGTTACCAGAGCTCCATATACATATGTGTGTGTGTGTGTGTGTGTGTGTGTATAGACAGATAGATAGAGAGAGAGATATAAAGAAAATATTTGTAATATGTATATATATATATATACACATATATATTTGTAAATGGATGTATGTACATATATGTTTGTAATATGTATATGTGTTTGTAATGTGTATGTACATATATAGGTTTGTGATATGTATGTGCGTACATGTGTGTAATGTGTATGTATATGTTTGTAATGTGTGCATATATACATATGTATGTTTGTAATGTGTATATGTGTACATGTGTTTGTAATGTGTATATATACATGTGTGTAATTATATATATATATATAATTAATTCTCATTGAATTGATTCTGATCCGTAGTGATCCTGTACAGAATTTCTGAGGCACAGCCACTGTGTTTCAACCACTGACCTTATGATTTGCAGTCTAGTGCTTATCCTACAGGGCCACACCATGAATATATATATATGAACTTTTCTTATTACTTCCCAGTTTCCCTTAGTATTAAATGACACTTGAAAACACTTTGTCTTTGACATATTTGGTAAGTATTGGATCAGTGGGAAATTTTTAAATGTATAATGTGGTCAAATCTCGTAACCCTGAGCACTCCTGTAAGAAATAATGGGTGAAGCAAATTGAAAACTGCAGAGCATGGGCTGAAGTGTGAGCTTTATTGAGGCCTGTAATCTTCTAGTGGTTCCATTGATGGTCTGTGAATATCCCACACATGACAGTAAAAGGTCTTTGACTATACTTCAGTGAGTTGATAGATGGACTTGAAAAAAATGAAAATGCATCCTCACAGGTGAGCTGCACCTTAATAAAGGAATTGGAGAAGGGCCAAGACACAAAAGGGATGGCACTGGGTTTAAAAGTCATAACTATTAGATGACATACAATCTTTGTCATGGTCCCATGCTTCACCAGGAAACATTTCTTATAATCCTGTTTGTACAAAAGAATAAAATGGCTTTGCCCATCAAAATTATAAATTCTAAACTGTATAAGCCTTTTTCACTAGGATATTCCTGGGAGCTGGTAAATCATTGCACTTCCAGCATTTTTCTTTTATTATGAATATCTTCATATAATTATTGTCATCTTCACAGAGCAGTAAGATATTAAGGTAAGTAAATAGAACTCCATACTGGGTACAGTAGAAAGGGGTTATGGACTCAAGGGAAGTACATAGCTCAAGGCATCGAGAAACTTCTCTTCCAGTTTTGACTTCCTTATTATCATTCTTACCCAGAGCATTCCTTTTATTTCTAGACTTCAGTTTCTTCATCTTGAAAACAGGGGTCATGGTATACTTCAGTGGGTGATAGTGAGGAGAAGTGATTGCAGGCAGTCCCTGAGTTGTAAACTTCAGACTTATAAGCAACTCCTTCTTGCTCTTTGTGGTTGTTGTTGTTGTTAAATGTCGTTAAGTCAGTTCTAACTGTATAGGATTTCCGAGGAATGGTTGGTGGGTTTGAACCACCAACCTTGTGGTTAGCAGTCCAGTGCTTGTCTTATAGCACAACACTAGGACTTGCCCTTTAATGTTATGCAAACTTGTCCTCACTTTGAAAAGACTGGAACCATCTCTACTTGCAACAATTCTTTATCATAATCACTTTCATTTATGACAATGGTAGCTTTTAAATATTGAAAAGTCTTCTCTTGCACTAAACCCATGGACTCTCAGAGACCCCTAAGGACAGAGTAGAACTGCCCCGTCGTTTCTAAAGCTCTAAATCTTTATGGAAGCAGACTGCCACCTCTTTCTCCTGTGAAGCAGCTGATGACTTTGTAGTACCTAAGGAGCTCAGGTAGCGTAGTGATTACCAATCGGGTTGCTAATCTCAAGGTCAGCAGTTTGAAACTACCAGCTGTTCCGCAGGAGAAAGAAGAGGCTTTCTGCTCCTGTGAAGATTTATAGCCTCAGAAAGCCTGTACAGGGTCGCTATGAGTCGGCACTGACTCCATGGCACATAACCACCACCTTTTAGTTAGCAGTCAGATGCTTTAACCTCTGTGTCACCAGTGTGCCTAAAGGGAAGCTACATAGGAAACTTGATGCACTTGGTCTGATTTACCTATAAATTCATAAAAACACAGGAACAAATCTTGTAACCCAGGTACTGCCTATATAAAAAGGAAAGTTTTGAAATGTGGAATATTATACAAAGTGTGTTACTATTACAATGCTTTAGGGGCCAATTATGTGTCACCAAAGAAGAGTCAAATAGGGTATTTCTCAGAGGACAACCCACCTTTAAAGACAGTCCAAATAAATAATCCATTGAGCAAGGCTGTCTAAAATTGGGAACTCTCTGAAAACTATTAAGGAAGTTCAAAAACAACAACAGTTGTTTCCCCTGCTCCTCATAGTTTATACTTTGCTTTGGAAAATGTGAATAAACATATATAACAAACAGAGGAGAATTCTAAGAAACTATTTAAAGAACACTGTGTGTGAATTAGTTGAGTTCCTTTGGCATTTTTCTTATGTATAAGAGATCAAACTCCTTAGTTGTTATTCTGGGAAGCGTAAGGGAAAAGATAAGTTACGGTCACAGTCTTACAATAAGGTTGGATTCAACTGAAAGGGTTAGTCACAATAAAAATAAAGTTAGAGTAGAGCCAACAGTAGAATTTGGGGAGCTAGGGGGAAAAGTCATAAAACGTTCTGGTGTGATTGACAACATTTAGTATGAGGTTCTATAATGGCTACTCAAACTTGAATTCAATTATTTTGATCAGTTAGGAGATATTGAAACTCCTAAGTGGAAGAATTATTTTCAATAAATAGAAGTCTGATCAATAGTCTAGAATCAAGCAAGGCTTTTATGAAGCAGTTCTGCTTCTCGTGGTCTTATTATACAGTGCTGCTATAAGAGAAATAGCACAAATGGATGGCATTAACAAATAAAAATGTATTTTTTCACAGTTTTGGAGGCCAGAAGTCTGAATTCAGGGTGTCCATTCTAGAGGTAGGATTTCTCTTTTTACGAATTCTCAAGGAAAGTAAGCTTTAATTCCTGGATAACTAGAGTTTTTCATGTGACTTTGTATCTCTCTTCCCCCAACTTCACATGCTTAATTTTCTCCTTTTATATTTTATAAGAGACTTACTTAAGATACACCCCATGCTAATCCTCACTCAATTACATAACACAGAATAATGGAATTATAGTCACAGGCATAAGGATTAGCATTCAGAATACTTATTTTTTAGGGACCATAATTCAGTTCAGAACACTCATCTACATAATAGAAGCCTCCTTTGAGAATTTTATTAAGAATTGTAGATTTACAAACACAATGGCTGCCATATATAATGGTACATCCAAAAGCTCACATAAAGCATTCACTAACTTTTCATTCATTTTTTCATGAATTTTCTGAAGCCCCCTCAGAAGTTCTAGAGAGGTATCTGATTAAGTCATACCACAGCAATAGTTTACATGTGACTAAAATAGGCAAGGAGTCCTGTGACACTATAGTATAAGCATTCATCTGCCAAACACAATGTCGGTGGTTCGAACCCACCAGCCAATTTCTATACAGGGTCACTATGAATCAAATGTGACTGAACAGTACTTAACAACTGATTAGACAAAGGACTCGGATGGTAGCAATGGGTTTTGAGAGGACCAGGCAAATACAAGCTATCCCAAAGAGGAAAAGAGTCGATCAACACTGTTGACCACAAAAAAGGCATTCCAACAGCAAGAAATCTAGGTTACAAAATGCAGGGGTAGGGGATGGTTTGTGGTGGTGTGCACTGGAATTCGTTCTGACTCATAGTGACTCTCTACAGGGTTTCCGAGGCTGTAAATCTTTATGGGAGTAGAAAGCCTCATCTTTCTCCTGTGGAACCGCCGGTAGTTTCCAACTGTTGACCTTATGGTTCACAGCCCGATTCATAACCACTATACTACCAGATGCAGGGTAGAGATTAGTAGAGATGTAGTGAGGAGAGTGGGTGGGATTACTCATTAAATGGGCTGTTTTTTTCTACAAAAGTAGATTTAGTTCATGTCAACTTGTTGTTTTATTGTTGTTAACCACCTTATAGTCAGTTCCAACTCTATATAAGGTTTTTCAAGGAGAAACCGATGGTTTGAACTGATGGCCTTGCAGTTAGCAGTTCAGTGCTTGTCCTACACCACCACATCAGGATTAGAACATTATTTTCATTAGGTATGTACCCCCAAGTGATTGGTCATCAAAATGTGTAATCAGATTAGAAAATATATTCAAGTATTCATTCAGTAACTCTGTCAAGAAAAACATGTTAATTACTTGCTTTGTGTTAAGTTCTACATTGTTGTGGTTGTTAGGTTCTATCTAGTTGGTTTTGACTCAAAGAAACTGTATGCACAACATTAAAACAAAACAAAACACTGCCCAGTCCTTTGTATAGTCAATAAAGGACTAGCAAACATCTTTCTGGTATTTTCTGCTTTCAGTCAAGATCCATTTTATATAAGAATGATAGCCTTTGTTCCACGTTCTCTTCTGAACCCAGCTTGAATTCCTAGCAGCTCCCTATCAGGGTACTGCTGCGCCCTATTTTTAATTATCTTCAGAAGAATTTTACTTGCCTGTGGTATTACTGATACCACATTATCAACATTAATGCTAATGTTTGGAGATTTACACATTCCATTCAATCACCTTTATTTGGCATGGGTACAGATATGGATCTCTCCAAGGCTCTGTCCCATACTCTGGCTCTTTGTTCTGCTGTTGTTAGCCCTCTGTCTCTCCTCTGTTGTTACAGCAATGTCTTCTGGGTTGAGGAATTCAGTGTGTGGGGATCTTGGAATCAAAGGAGCATGTGCTCCACTCTTGGCTCTTCTTTCTTGTTGGTAGTGAGATTCCCATTCATACTTCTGAGATGTCTCATTTTATACATGTTAGGGTTCCAAGTTTTTTAAAGCACAACAAACCCTTTTAACAATCACGCACAATTGAATCATATAATATTATCAGCATCTTATCCTACCTTCTCTTACCAAGATCCATCAGGAAAAAACAATTTTTTAGTGGTAGTTCCAAAAACTATGGGTGGAAAACACATATGAAGCATTTCAATGCACTGCAACAACACACCAGGGTAAAAATCTAAGGGGACTAGTTACTCTCCTCCAAGCTATAGTTCCTCATTTTTGGTTCTCTTATTTTAGACTCTGGCTAAGCTCATTCTTTTCATTCCTTACAGTGGAGTCTATCCAGCAATATTCTTGAAGGGGATTTGAAATGTAGCCAGAGCAATGAATTAGTTGAAAAACTGCAACTGTCTCTCTTTTAAGAAACTGCTTTCCATTTGGACAGAGTAGGAGGAGCACTGCTAAACGTTTTTATATTGTAACACTATCTATCAGACAATGAGGCTGGGAAACAGGTTTCTATTCTAAGTTTATGTTCTGTAGCTGTATTACTTCTGGCAGGCTACTGAAGCATTCTGGGTACAATTATGACATACAAAAGAAATAACTAAATACTTTGCAGCCGCATTATAAAACTTCTGTGAAGACTAAATAAGATAATATATATCAAAAGGATGGAAAGTATAGTACGATCTACAGAAATAGAAGCATACCTGTGTGTGTGTTTAGATACTGAGTATGTTGAAGAGTGAGAAAGCTGTCTTTTTAATTGTAGAAACAGTACTTACCTAACTGCTATCTGTCGTCCCAGGTGTTTTCTGTTAAAGCACAAGTGATGGTTGTACTGCCATGGGTG
The DNA here is from genome assembly GCF_000296735.1 of Chrysochloris asiatica. Classification (NCBI taxonomy): domain Eukaryota; kingdom Metazoa; phylum Chordata; class Mammalia; order Afrosoricida; family Chrysochloridae; genus Chrysochloris; species Chrysochloris asiatica. The sequence continues at coordinate 26,699,539 of NW_006408533.1, read as the reverse complement.
ATGTATCGTACTTCTGATATTGTGTCTATAAAGACAGGTAGGACAAAACCTGTGTGAACAGTATAGGGAACTAGCCACTTGAGAGCTATTCTCATGAACTTGAAATCATGCACATTCACCAGCTTGCTGGGAATAGAAGTTTCCATCTGTATGTTAAGGTCTTATTCAGTTGAGTCGCTTCTATAAGACTAAGGTGTTTCTTCTATACGATCATGGGAAATTAACAGTGATATACCCATATATCCATGCTGCTTCAAGAAAGACAACCAGTTTGCATTTACCACCCTCCACCCCCCAAAAAAAACTCCTTGATGAGGAGTCTCTTCCACCTCTTGGTGATCCCATGTTTGTCAGAATAGAATTGTGCCCCACTGAGATTTCAATGGCTGAGTTTCAAAAGTCAATCACCAGGCCTTTCTTCTGAGAAGTCTGTGGTAGATTCTAACTACCAAGCTTTCAGCTCGCAGGTGAGTGTGTCAATCATTTTCATCAACCAGGGAGTCCTCCTTTGCCCTTAGATGGAAATGATTCTTGCTATTCCGGATGGGAACAAAAACTGTTTCCCTTGATGTCAGGCCAAAGAAGCAGGACCACTTCTAGAATGTTTTAAATAGGAAACATTATTTTTGACTCCCTGCATTGGAAATGTCTTTGAGTGGCCTCTGGGAAAAGGAGGGTGGAAACAGGGGTCAGTGAGTGGCATGTGGTATCGTATAGAGGGCAAGGTGCAAGCTTTAGAAGTCAACAGACCTGATTAGAAACTTCTGTGTTTTAAGTTGTTTTCTTTCAACCATCTTGAGTCAGCCACTCCTACATGAATGAACAGGGCATACATAAAAATATATTTACACTATTCATTAACAAACAAACAAAACATCGGCGTATGGACATCTGTGATACTGCATACATACACATATGTAGATAGATTATAGTCGTCTTGGAGGAGAAATATTTTACCGTTTACTTCTGTATCCTCACCATTCATAACAATGTCATTCAGAAAATGGTAGTTGCTAATATTAATCTTCTGCTACACTTACGTTGTATAAAAACCAACCCCAAAGTTCAATAGCTTATTTGCTTCCTGCTCAGTGATCTATAGGGTTTCTGCTGTTTTGCTTTATACGTCCCTCTTTACCCACTTCCTTACTTTTAATATTTTATATAAAATCTGAAATGGTTACTGCATTCAGTCTTTAGCAATTCACACCAAATTATGAGTATGTGCATTATTTTTCTAGCCAGCAAGATTTTCGGCTAACAGAGAACATTGATACAATGTTTAGACAGATATTGTGGAAAGAAAAGTAAACTTACAGAAATATGCAAAGTTATTAGGAGATTCACATTTGGTCCAACCTAGGGTAGGGGATCTTTATGTGCTACAAGATGAGAGATGAGTACTAGGTACCAATGAGTAGATCTGAAGGGGGTTTGAAGAGGTAGGAGAGGTAAACACAACAGAATTTGGAAGTCACTGCAAACACACTTCCCCTGATTCACAACTTTGCTTGTCCGGACAAATTAGTGACAGTCATTAAATGCTTTCATGCCCATATTCCATAACTTAGGTTACTGGTTGGATTCTCTTAAGAAAGTTGAGTTGAAGGGGCCAAACTCCTGAAATATCTTAAAGCAGTGGTTCTCAACTGTCGGGTCATTTTGTCTCCAAGGGAAATTTGCAATGTTTGTAGTCATCTTTGGTTATCATAACTGGCAGTGTGTGTGGGGGTGTGTGTGATTTGTATCTAGTGGGTGGTTGTGTGCTTTGAAGTCAATTCTGACTTGTAGCATCCCATAGGCAAGGAGTAGGGTTTTCTTGGCTGAAATCTTTATGGAAGAAGATCATCAGATTTCTCTCTCAGAGATATACTGGCTGGGTTCAAATTGACAATTTTTCAGTTAGCAGTCAGACAGACATACAAATGTTAGAAGTAGGATGAAGATGCTGCAAAATAATTCATTGCACAGGACAACATCTAACAAAATACGGCCAAGGTTGAGAAACCTTGACTCAAAGGAACAAAATAATGCCAATATAATTGATCTGCCACAGACAGCAATAACAAAAAAGTGTGGGATCATTCAATGGTTCCTTGTTTGTTGCTCCAGCCCAGAAATCCCACTCCTGTGAGCAATCAGTTTACCCCCAGTGGAGTCTGAAATATCAGTGATTCATCGCCAACTATCCAACTCACAATAGGGAAGAAATTTAAGACCAGCTCTATCAAAGGGAACATAAATCCGGCCTTTCCATAGATCTTAAAGAAACAGAATTTGATCATCTCAGCTGGGGCCTAATGAGCTGGTGTCCACATCAGAAAGCTGCTCTGTGTTTGACATGTTTGACAGTGTGTTAGGGGAAAATAGAAATATATATATATGTAGGAAAGCTAATTGAGCACTGCAAGTGAGCAAACCATGAACGCCCTATCCTCTAGCTAAAGGTTGCTATGCTTCGATGGAGCCAGAGACAGATTCTGCCATGAGGATGTCACTCTTCTATATGGAAAAAAAAAAAATACAACTTTAAATATAACAAAAGCAAGGAGTATTTGGAAAGCATGATGTCAGTTGCAGAAACTGCTCCCAATGAGAATCATCCAACTGTGGCTAACGATCGGATTTCTTTGGAAAGTGTACCAATGTCAAAGGATGCCAGGTGCTTATTGGTCTGCTTGGAGACAGGGTAGTAGGACTTTGGTATGTAGGGCACATCACAGGTGATCTGGGCCACTCCTATGAGATAAGGTCATCATGCAACATTCCTGAAATGGTCAGGGTCTCTCAGCACAGGGACAGTACTCCTCCAGTACAACTACTTCAGAGATAACAAAGAAAGATACCAGGAGAGGACGGATAAGCTGATGCCAACCACAAGATTCTAAAATAGCCTTGGGCAAGATACCCCAGCTCTGGACCACTGGGAAATGAATGAGGCCAGGACTGGTCAGAAGTCTAACAGGAACGTTGATGTGAATCGATCCATTCAGACCTGAGTGTGAAGATTAATCTGCCAGCTGCTTGCTGTCTGACTAATTAACATCTCTTAGTTTCAGTTTTCTTATTTTAGAAATGGAGACACTAATAGAACTCAGTTGTTTAATTTTTACTAAATCCTTGCATGCACATTACTTATGAAGTTTAACTGAAATCATGTTTATAATTCTAGCAGGCAGTATATTTTTTATGGGATATTTGTGAAGACATGATTGATATTATTGTAGCAACCCTGTATAGGGTTTCCAAGGAGCAGCTGGTGAGTTTGAATCACTGACCTTGTGGTTCAAATTGACCATGTGGTCCAATGCTCTATCCTATAGTGCCACACCAGGCTGAGATTTTAAGGAGATCTGAAGGTGGTGTAGGCAACATCACAAGGATTCAAGTATGAGTAAAAAATAACTTCAGTCGCTAGTCACTATCATCCCACCTAAGGCTGTTATGGCACCTGGAAAACCTTATTTATGAAATGATTCTCATGCTTTAATGTATCCACAGTTTTATTAAAATGTAAGCACACTCAGCAAAGCCAACTTCTCTGTGTCTACAAAAACCTCTTGGAAATTATTCTAGTAAATTAAGGAATTATTCTAACAAATTAAGGGAAACAACACTACATGTGGAATGATCAGATCTGGAATCTAGACTGAGACTAGCTAATTCAGCCTTGAGGACATAACGTTAGCTCTCTGAATTGCTGTAACCTTATCTGTGGTGGTAGTTGTGTGCAGTCAGATCAGTCCTAACTCATAATTACCCCTATAGACTTTCTGAGGCTATAAATCTTTACAGGAACAGAAAGTTTCATCTTTCTCCCAAGGAACAATTGGTAGACTCAAATTGTTGACCTTGCAGGTAGCAGCCCAAAGTATAACCCACTATGCTCCCCAGGCCTCTTTAACCTTATCTGTGTTGTTGTTGTCGTTAGGTACCACCAAGTTGGTACCGACTCATAGCGACCATATGCACAGCAGAATGAAACACTGACCGATCCTGGGCCAATCTCACTACTGTTGCCACACTTGAGTCCATCGATGCTGCCACTTGGCCAATCCATCT
>NW_006408533.1:26694106-26695377 GCF_000296735.1 Chrysochloris asiatica | reverse complement strand
TATAAAGTCGAGGGCCATTGTAAAAGCAGAAGACCCTCAACAAGACAGATGAACACAGTGGCTAGAACAGTGAGCTCAAGCAGGACCAGACAGTGTTTAGTTATTTTGTACATAGAGTAGCAGTGGTTGGAAGTGACTTGATGGCATCTGACAACAACATATGAATTTAAAACCTACTCTCAGAAACTCTGTGGAGTCCTGGTGTGGCCCTGTAGGATAAAGCACTGGGCTTAAAGGTCGGTTTGAACCACAAATCTTGTGGCTCAAACTCATCAGCCACTCCTTGAAAATGCTATACAAGGTGGCTATCAGTTGGAAAAGACTCAACAGCACTTCATAACTCAGAAACCCTATACAGATTCATTATGTGTTGGAAACAAGTTGAAAACACTTAACAACAACAGTGACAGTAACCCCTTGTATTTGCTCAAACTGTTTAACTGTTTTCTCTGGTAACAGATGCTTCAAACTTTCCCTGTTTATATGAATCACACTTATTCTTTAATTTATTGTTGTTGTTAAGTGCCTTCAAATTGGTTCTGACTCATAGCAACCATGAATAAGGTTCTGAGGAGTGGGTTTGAACTGTAGATTTTACAGTTATCAATTCAATGCTTATCCTACTGTACCACACCAGGACTCATCCTTATCCTTTAATGTTGTTGTTAAGTAACTTCCAGTTAGTCCCAATTCACAGCAATCCTACATAGAGTTTCCAAGGCGAGCTGGTGGATTTGAATTACTGACCTTATGGTTAGCTGTCCAATGCTTATGCTACAGTACCACACCAAGACAGCTGGTTTAAATTCCAACTTCTTCATCTTCCTTATTTAAGCGGTAATAAGTGATTTTTTTCCCACCACAAACTTAATAATAAACTGATTTATGGCATTGTATGCAACGCTTTTTCACAGTTACTTTGGGCTAATCTTTTCATCATTTATTATTATTTAAAGTTCAAGTATTTGTATCTTATCTGCCATCCACTCAATAAAAGAGACACATAATGTAATAGTTTAAAGTGCAGAGTCAGGCTGCTTCATTTCCAATTTCAGTTTTGCTACTTGTGAATAGCATCAAATATTTGTTTTCCTTTATGTGTCTCAGATTTCCCTATCTATATAATGGGAATTGTTGTTGTTAAGTGTCATGGAGTCGGTTCTGACCCATAGCGAGCTCTAGTAGCGTAGTGGTTACTAATCGGGCTGCAAACCTTAAGGCCAGCAGTTCGAAACTACCAGCCACTCCGCGGGAGAAAGATGAGGCGTTCT
>NW_006408533.1:26669435-26692499 GCF_000296735.1 Chrysochloris asiatica | reverse complement strand
CTTATTCACTGTCCAGCTTTTGCATGCATATGAGGTTATTGAAAATGCCATGGCTTGGGTCAGGCGTACCTTATTCCTCAAGCTGACATTCTTTCCTTGTAGTTAAGTACAATTCCAACAAATATCTTAAATCGCAAAAGCATGTTACAAATCCAAAATGATGGTGGAGACACAAATGTATCGAATATTTCAAAGTGCTACAAAAACAAATGACATATTACAATTTACTGTAAACCAATAAACTACACACATATGCACAAATGCAGTGTCAAATTACCCAGCAAGCAAAGTAAACAGTATTTACTAATCTGGAGTGAACAATTTTACATGTTTTCACCACATCAAAGATTCTATTTCCAGGTATTGCTGGTGTCTGTCTTATTTCCAACTCCACAGCACTTTCTGACCAAATCAAAGCATCTTTTCAAATTACAATCACTGACAGAGATAAAGTATCCAGTAAGCAAGTTAAGCCTGAACTTACTTGTGCTCATTTACTAATTTGTAGTGAACAATTTCACATTGTTTCAACTTCACTACAGATTAGTGAGTAAGTACAAGTAAACCATTGTTTATTTTGCTTATTGGGTAATCTCCTCCACACAAGGATACTACTATTCATCTTTGAATTCAAACAAAGTTAGAAAAAGACAAGTCGTTGAATAGCTACCATTAAGGTTGAGAGCACGAACAATATAATATAAAACAGCATTGTTGTTGTTGTTGTTAAGTGCCTTCGAGTCGGTTCTGACCCATAGCAACCCTGTGTAGGGTTTCCAAGGAGTGACTGGTGAGCTTGAACCACACCTACCTTGCAGTTCAAACCAACTTTGCAGTCCAGTGCATTAACCCACAGTGCCACACCAGATTCCATTAATCAGAGATAACTGCTGGAAATGAGTATCTTAAAGGAAAAAATTGATGTAAAGCGAGACTTTGGAGCCACATGCATATGCAAAATATCAAAGGCAAACATCTACCCAGGCAAGATATATCCCTTTACCTACACTGCCTCCTCCTCTGGAAATCGCTGTCAGAAACCTGGAGAAGAAGCCAAAATGATCAATTTCTGTGAAGAGACTTCCAAACGTTCATGGAAAACTGGAATTAAAAGGTAAAAATAACAATATAAACTTTATTTCTTAACATAATCTCTATCAAGTTCAAGACAATTTTGTGTTAATACCAGTCATTTAGTACATCCTTAAAGAACTGGGGATCCTGGGGATTTCAGGCCAATGCAGTCTTTTTTATATTACCAACTGAAGACAAATAAGTATCCTTTAAAGGGTTTTGTGGTTGTTGTTTAAGATTAGGAAACCAAAAGAAGTCAGAAGGAGCCAAATCAGGATTATAAATTGGAAGACGAATGATTTTCTACCAAAACACTCATAAAATTGCAATGGTTTCAGTGTAAATTGGTGTGGATCATCTGCCATTGTGGGTTTCATCCTCAACATGGTCTCGTCCCTTCTTAGCATGAATTACCCATTGGTTAACTGATGACTTCTTTGGAGCATTGTTCCCATGAACTTTTTTGTAAAGTGTCAATGATTTCACCATTCTTCCCCCCAGGTTTCACCATAGATGCCATGGTTGCTATTGTTTCAGTTTTTGCAGAATTCATGCAGCTTTGATAGGGGCTCTTTTTAAACTGATACCTATCCTTAATGCCTCAAACTAGATCCTCTCTAGACATGTTATAACAAATTAGTAAAAGTTTATTTTGGAGCAATGTTTTTGTTTGTTTGTTTGTTTGTTTGTTTTTGTTTTTAATAAATGCATAGCTTTTTCATAATATGCATTTTCCATGAACTTTTTTGAAGATACCCCATATATGAGCTTAAATGAAAAAGTATCACTACAAAGTCATGTTACTGTTTAGTATTTTTGAATCTGTTCTGACTCAGAGTGACCCTGTATAGGGTTTCCAAGGCATGGCAGAAATCTTTATTGAACAAAAACATCAAAACTTGAAGTTATTGTTTCCTGACATATCCTCCATTTAGGTTTATGCACTTATGAAGATGGTATTTCCATTTCTATTTATACCATATGAAAGCAGCAATTTTGCCTTCTTCAAGATTCTTAAATTATGTTCCTTTTAAGTGTTCTTTGACTTTTTGAAGCAAAAGAAGTAGGAAGGGATAAGAAAAGAGAGAGCTAGGCTTCATGAGATAAGGTTTCCAAATGAAATTCTCAAAGAACAGCCTTTTTTACCATCTAAGGATAAGCAAGTGCATCACCATGATGGGGAAAATAATCCTTGGAGCATCTTTCTTGGACTTTTTCTCATCAATGCAGTTTTCTTAAAATTTCTTTCTAATAAGCATTCCTTACCAGGAGTCCTGATGGCACAGTGAATTAAAGATTGGGCTTCTATCCAAAAGGTTGGAGGTTTCAACTCACCAGTCATTTCATGGGAGAAAGATAGGGCAGTCTGTCCCCATAAAGATGTATAGCCTTGGAAACTCTCATGAGCAATTTTATTCTGTCCTTTTGGATTGTAATGAGTAGGAATATCCCTGCTTGGTTTTTGGTTTTAATAATCCCTGATCATCCTGTGTCTTTCTAGAAAATCTAGCAAGATTATCCTTTTGGGGTCTCCAAAAGTAGTTGCCATAACCTTCTTAACTGATGGCTCTGCATTAAATGATTGAATTGATCTGGTTTACCAGAAGTGACTGTTTCAGTTTGATCTTTTTATTTTATTTTATTTTGAAAACATTCTAAGGAAACAGGTATATTACTAAGAGAACCTGTCAGCAGCCAGCTATGGCCACAAAAACTAATTTAAGCACATTTTCTTTGGAGTAAATCAATGCATGAATGAATTAGAATCCTAATAGCAATACTTGTTGACATAAACCCTTAATTGTTGGTTTTTTAGTACATATTTTAGTTACCCATCTTTAACATATGGAAATTGGATTTGACAGGCAGTTATCAAGCCAGACTAAAGAAAACTGGAGTGTTTGGGCCACATATAAGGAAGTGCAGGACACAGAAAAGCTAGGTGAAAGATTACATAAGAGGTGAGAAAGGGTATTTGAGTGTTGCCATTTATTTGAAACTAGGAGATCCGTTAAGTTGTAATGATACTTACGTTGAAAGTAATGGGTCTCTTACTGTCAGCTAAAGCTCTGAACAGACTTAAGATTCAGTGTGCCTCTTCTAATAGATGCTAAACAAGGGCAAGAGTCAGGTGTCTTCTAAAATATACTCTGCAGCTAGAAGTTTTTCATCAGGAAGTCTGGAATTCAGATAAATAAATTCAGTCCTTGGAAATCCAAGGTTCCATGTAGGAAATTACTAACAGGACAAAAGATAAGAAATCTCGTGTTCACTAAGTGCTGGCTGTGTGTGATATGCCAAACCAGGGCTATTCTGTGATCACATTAGAATGGAATGAGATCATTTTCTTATCTCCTTCATTTTGCAAATAAATACATGAAATATAAGCTCATAGAGTTTCAAGGTAACCCAGTTAAAATCCATGCTCTTTTACCTCCTAGTACCTTGCCCTTGTTGGTCTTAGTGTTTTCAAGTTGATTCCAACTCATAGTAATCCTGTATAGGGTTTCCGAGCCTGTAAATCATTGTGGGATCAGAAAGCCTTATCTTTCCCCTGCAGAGCAGCTGGTGGGTTTGAATCCCTGACCTTGTGATTCACAATCCAGTGTGTAGCTACAATGCTACCATGCTCCAACCTGCATTTAGTAAATGTCTTTGTTGTTGTTGTTGTTAGTGCCACTGAGTCAGTTCCAAATCATAGCAATCCAGTACAGGCTTTCCAAGGAGCGGCTGGTGGATTTGAACCAGCAACCTTGAGGTTAGCAATCCAGAGCCTAGCCTATAACACCACACCAGTATTCCTCTTAATGGTTAATTTATTGAGGAATAATGAACTCACTATTAGAGTCCTGGTATGGTGTTATTGGATAAGTCTGGAACTGCTAATCTCAAGGTTGGCAGTTCAAACCCACCTACTAATCCTTGCTGAACTCCCCTTAAGGAAACCCTATACAGGGTCAAAATGAGTTGGAACTGACTGGATGGCACTTAACAACAACATTGAACTGAATTATTATTAATTCACTGTCAAATATTAATATACCCTTGTATACTGTCTTTGTCCCCAACAAAACTGTCAGTTCTAAGAGTACCTTCTGCTCATGTGTCTCTTATCAGCACAACCAAGAACACGTCATAGAAGTTGAACACACACATAACCTATTGAATAAAATTGTACTGAAAACCTGGATATGCTTGCTCTATCCTCGCATCTAGACGTCTCAGAAAGCTATTTTCTCCTGAAATCTCCAAAGCATACAAGCCAAAATCAATCAATACACACATACACACACAAAGTGGATTTCTACATTAGATGACCCTTTCCCACTTCTATGAAGATGGTATTTTATCTTGATCTTCCTGGCAATCCCTCTCACCTCTGTGCCACCTATCTCACTATTGGTTTTCCATCTAGTGAGTCTAAGGCTTACGGAACTCCCCTTAAGGTTCATTTGCTAATAAGCCTCTGGGATTTTCTACCATCTTCTTATAAACATGCACACCTGAATATCATTCACACTGTTTAAAAGCTAGGACACAGACAGTAGACAGCAGAAAGACCTAGTCACAGATGGCATTGCTGTGAACTGCCCTTGCTTGGAGGCAGACCACAACACTTTCCTTCATTGCCTGGAGATTCAGGGATCCGTCACATAAATAAACAAATTAATTAAAATGAGCCACAAATGAATAATGGAGTCCTGTGTGTTGCTGTGGTTTAATGCGCCAGACTGCAAAGCCATTTGGACTGTAAGGTCAGTGGTTCAAGCTCACTAGCTGCTTCTCAGAAACCCAATACAGGGTTGCTATGGGTCAGGACCAACTCAACAGCACTTAAGAACAACAACATATGAGTAATATAGCCTAAAGGTCCTCAAATCAACAAATAATACAACTGAATGGTTTTAGTTTCACTAAAATGCTCATTTATGTCTGGTGTCATATTGCTGTTTTTGTCTTGTATCACAATATGGAGAATATAAAGAATTAGTTCCTACTCAGGAGATGTGGACTGACACAGAAAGCTCTGATGGGCTATTAAATGCCACCTTTAATCTTGATAAATGAGAGAGGGTTATTTCGATTGTCATAGAAGCTTCTAGAAATCATCACTGGTCCATTTTATGCAGAATAAAAGTGTGCTCATTACAGTGTTTAATCTTGCTTACATGTCTTTTCTTCATCTTTCCTTCCTATACTTTCTATTGCCTTCCACCTTCCTCTTCCCAGCCTTCCCCTTCAAAAAGGAGAGAAGCCAACTTCATATTTCTACATTTAGAATTTGTACAGTGCCAGGCCAATAGAGTCCTTTCCAAACTAAAGGGGTGAAAAATAAACTTACATTTTACTTCTGTGTGAGTAAGGTATGATTTGTAAACAGAAAATTATCCCAACCAAAATTAAATACAGGTTATTTAGGGACCCAGTTGGGGAAATTTTCTATTGATTTGGAAAGAAATGGGAAGAATGAATGTTATTGCTTAAATTAAAAAAAAAAAAAAAAGATGGCAGAACAGTAGAATTTTTTCTCTCTCTCTTGAACCAGTGCCCAGAGCCCATGAAGATATGTGATATCCACAGTGACTTGCTTCACAGGCTCGACCAAGAATAAAACCGTCCAATCATCTGTCTAGCTGGATAGTCATCGTAATGAATGTGTTCTAGCCTGATCAGCAAATTTCCACTATCAGCATCTTTCCTGAAACAATGACACAGCTTTGTTAGATGGAACTTTTGTCAGAATGGTTTTTACTTTAGTGAAATTAAAAAACAAAAGTAAGAGGATGTATTGTTCTCTCCTGTATCAGATTCTTGAGGGCAAATGGGGCAGATTTGTAGTCCACGCTTTTGTTCATCCAGGGGATATTTGTTTATCCATCCCATCTGTGCACTGTGAACTGATCTGTCAGCAGCCGAGCTGTCTTCAACGATTGAGAGCTGGAAGTGTTTAACTCATGGAATTTCTATTTATCCTCCCTCCATGGCACACCCTGGCTCTAACCTCAAACCAACTCAAGATAAAAACAAAGAGGATTCACACCCTCAGGCAAAAGATATAGTCCAGTTCACACTCCTGAGTGTGACATCCCGACACTAGCAACATTTCATTCATCAGACCTGGCATACAGGATTCTACTTCACAATGCCTTTCTTATCTACTTAGTGATAACTAATACTTATACTTTTTATTAATACATTAAATGGCAAATGGCTTCTGGAGGTGTCCAGGTATTTAAATTAAAAATAAAATGTAAATGTGAGAAGAAGAGGAGTCCTGGTGTGATGCTGAGGGATAATTTGCTGGACTGCAGGGTAGATTTGACCTGCAAAGCCAGCAGTTCAAATTCACCCAGCTGCTTCTCAGAAACCATATACAAGGTTGCTATTAGTCAGAACTGACTCAAGGGCACAACAATAACAATGAGAACAAGATGAAGGAAGGAGTTCAGAAAAGGTCCGTAGTGGTTACGAATCGGGCTGCGAACCTTAAGGTCAGCGGTTCGAAACTACCAGCCGCTCCGCGGGAGAAAGATGAGGCTTTCTACTCCCGTAAGGATTTACACCCTCGGAAACCCTGTACAGTGTCGCTATGGGTCGGAACCGACTCGACGGCACTTAACAACAACAACATACACAATTCTGTACTTTTTGTGAAAAGATTCACTTTCACTGATGATTCTTGTTCCAGTCTATCTTTTCAAAGATGTCGGAATAGAAAAAGCCTTAAAAGATGCAGTATTTCCCTCTGGGGCAGAAGGCAAATGTCTTTGCTGTCCAGGATGGTAGAGATAGTGTCAGTCTCCAGGGCAAACAAAGAGCAAGTTTGCTAACAGTCCTTTGTTATATGTTTAACAATTCCTCACAACTGGGTCAAAAAACAGCATTATGATTAATGTAGAAAAGACTGAAATTGTCAAAGACTTCATTTTACTTTAATCCACAATCAACACTCATGGAACCAGGAGATAAGAAATCAAGAGACAGATTGCATTAGGTATGGCACTGTGTGCTAATGTGCTGTACTGCGAGTCGGTTTGAACCACAAGGTCAGTGGTTCAAGCTCACCAGCTACTCCTTAGAAACCCTATACAAGGTTGCTATATGTCAGAACCAACAACATTGCATTAGGCAAATCTGCTTCAAAAGATCTCTTTTAAGTGTTAAAGTGCAAAGATGTGACTTTGAGAACTAAGATACACCTGACCCAAGCCCTGTTATTTTCAATCACCTCATATGCATGCAAAAGCTGGGCAATGAATAAATAAGACCAGAGAAGAATTGGTGTGTTTGAACTATGGTATTGGCAAAAAATGTTGAATAAATCTGAACAAATGAACAAATCTGTTTTAGAAGAAGTATGCTCAGAATGTTCCTTGGAAACAACGATGGAGAGACTTTGTCTCATGTACTCTGCATATGTCAAGAAAGACCAGTTCATGGAGCAGGAGATAAAGTAAAGGGTTGGTAACAAAGAGGAAGACCCTCAGTGCACCCTGTCAACAACAAATGCTCAAACAAAACAGCAATTGTCATAGACTCAGGACAGAACATGTTTTGTTCTCTTGTATATAGGTCACTATGAGTGGGAATTGACTCCACAGCACCTAATAGCAACAAAGTCAATATTCTTCTCCTAGGCATTATTATTGCCATGAATAGTTCCCTCGCCTTTGTTTTTGACTCAAGAGTCACATCTCTTCTGCTAGCATATCTCAAACTGTAGGAGATAAGCTTTTTATTTTACGAGTAGGATAAAAATCTCAGATCCCTCACAGTTACTGACACTGTGTTTTTAAATATTCAAACAACTAATCACCTTCTCCTCCTGTATCCTCCACCATCTAGTGAGCATGTGTCTTCACCTTACCTGTCTACCAACATGTCATACAGACAGTACAGCACCAGATTCATATAGGTCATGTGTGCTGGTCTAATTATGCCTTTAATGATTAGTATAGCTTATGATCACTAAATGCATAGTTAGACCAGCACACATGACCAACCATATGAGTTTGTCAGAAATACAAAATCTTTAACCCTTCTTCAGATCTAAGAATCAAAATCTGCATTTTAACAAGACACTCAAGTGAGTCACATGCACATTAAAATTTGGAAAATGCTGATACAGACTGCAACAAGTTGAATAACATCTGTTTCACTCTGTTATGGCAGCTCAGTAAGGGGAAAGCCTGCCATCTGGGGCTGTTTCAAAAAGTTATGTGAACAGCAACATTATTGACTCTCTAGAAGATGATAAAAAGTGGAGAACTTGGGGGAAAAAGAGGACATTCTGAAAAATAGCAGTGCCTAAGCAAATACTTAACTCTAAATATTATATGTAAGTTTGTTTGGTTTGATCTACCCAAATAAAAAAATAAACAAACCAAAGCTGCACAGCTCTTGAAGTTCCTCAGGTCCCTGATATCTTTGCTACAAGCTAGGGATTAGATCTGGAGGTCTTTATGGACAAGAAAGGTCTATGTTTATCCAAATTAGAGTGTCTATCTCAGGCAAGAAAGAAGTTGTGAACCTTTAGAAAAACATGATTCTAGGGGAAGGCTTATGCTGAAATGCTCTGTCTTTTTTTTAGTTTTTTACTGTTGTATTTCTCTAAGAGGCCTAATTTTCATTCCTTTTCACACTTTAAACAAAACAAAACACCAGTGTTAGATTATTCTATTAGACGATGGTTGTTGTGTTATCTGCCATCAAGTTGGTTTCCAACTCATAGTGACTCCATGTGACAGTAGAACTGCCCCAAAATGTTTTCTAGTCTGTAGTCTTCTCTGGTTATGAGTCGGGCTACCAACCATTCCAAAGGAGAAAGATGAAGCTTTCTACTCCTGTAAAGGGTCACAGCCTCAGAAACCCTATGCAGGGTCACAATGAGTCCGATATAGCACACAATCACCACCCGTCTTCATAGGAGCAGATCATCAAGTCTTTATTCCAGGGCTTCAAACCATCATTTTTTCCATCTGGTTATCCTGTAAGCTCACTAAAATGTTTAAAATGAAGTTCTGTTCTGGTTTTGCTTTGGCAGCTATAACTGAACTGATTTGAAATGCTTCAAACTTTTTTTTTTTTTTACTTTCCAATCTCAAATTTATTCTCCAAATGGATAACATGAAGTAATTTCATCTGAAAAATATGACTACCTAATTTGCTATTTATATTGCAAATAACATTTCATTTTGATATTAATTCAAATTTGTTCATTACAACACTTTGTGATTTATTTTGAAAATAGCATATTAACTATGTATATATTCTTCAATAATTAAATCTAAAGTGACAAATGATATTCAATTTTAATCAACTGTGTCAAAAAGTTTTCTATTTTTTAACAGAAATAGAATTCATTGCAGCACCAAATCACTTGAAAAATAGTATTTTTTGATAAAAAAAAAAAAAAAAAAAACTCCTGATAAACTGTGTAAGGAGCTCTGGTAGCGTAGTGGTTACGAATCAGGCTGTGAAACTAACAACTGTTCCGCGGAAGAAAGATGAGGCTTTCTGCTCTTGTAAAGATTTACAGCCTCGGAAACACTATTGTTGTTGTTGTGTGCCGTGGAGTTGGAACCGACTCCACGGCACACAACAACAAAAATATATTGTGTAAATATATAATTGAGGGTTCAAAATATTTTAGTAGGAAATTCTCAATTCTATAAAATTTGAGGTATTCAAACAGTTCGTAATTTTTTATTCTCATACTAGTTTGTTGTAATGTGTCTGAACAGGATCTAGTTTGAGGCACTAAGAAGGATATCAATTTGAAAACAGCCCTGTCAGAGTAACCTTTGTTGCTAGGTGCTGTGGAGACAGTTTTAACACATAGCAACCTGATGTGCAACAGAACAAAACACTGCCCAGTCCTACACCATCTCACACTTTGGTAGTTAATTTTGAAATATGAAATATTCAAATGAATTCATGACAGTCTACTAAAATTTTTTCTAATTCGTCATCCTTTATTTTGTCTTCAGTAATTAATTAATATGGTATTGTGGGCAGCACAGTTTAGACAAGGCACATTTTTCTTTATAAACCTTGCCACTTTTAGCCCACTCTGTGATAGCTAATGTCTGCAAATCAGAGTACACTAAGTGTCTTAAAAATTGTCACTCTGCCCTTATATTTGCCAGTCAATTTCATTATCATTTCTGAACAAATCAATAAATGTGATCATATTAGAGCCATTATCTAAGGTTATGGAATCAATCTGTTATAAATTAATTGCATATTTCTATAAAATTTTGTGCACAATGTTTTATGTACCTACCTACGTATCTTTCTTTTAATTATTTAATACCCAGAGTCAACAGATGTATTTTACCATCTGTGTGAACTCAGTGTTAACTCCTAGAGCTGACTGACTTATGTATGAAGAACAGAACAACATTCTGTTTCAAAGAGTGTATTTGTTTTCCTAGATAACTACTAATTTGGGAGTTAAACTTTAAGGACAAGTCGGTATCATTTCTTTAACATTCTTTAAATTGATTGAAATTTTTGACAAATTGAAGCAATAATTAGATTTAAAATTTTATAGATTCCTGAATACTCAATTAACTCAAAGGAGCAACTGTTAATGATAACTGATTCAACACCTGCATCAGCAATCATGTATTTATCTACTTTTACCATAAGACATTCTAAAGCAGCACACTTGTCTGTGTTTTCTGTCTTACTCAGAACATTTCTGACACTATCTTCTGTCTTCTTTACCTTCTTGCTTTGAACTGCATTGAATTTAACAATATGATGACAATTCTACTGACCCTTTAAATTTGTTGCATGGTCTCCAAATTGTGGTGCAAAACTTACACAAGCATTTATTTTCTATTTTTTTCATAATTGAAATGTTCTCAACATTAATTTCTGTTTTGTACCTCACTAGAATTCAAGGAATAGAAATAATATCAATGTTGTTGCTATTAAGTGTTGTTGAATCAATTCTGACTCATAGAAATTTGTAATTAACATTGCTGTTTTTGAGTCACTTCGAGTCAATTCCAACTCATTGCAACCCTGTATAGTGTTTCCAAGGAGTGGCTGGTGGGCTTGAACCATCGATCTTGCATTTCAAATCGACCTCACAGTCCAGTGCATTACCCCGCAACTACACACAAGGACTCCATATTAACATTAGGGCACATTTTATGGTCAACATATTACACACATATTCACTGAAAATACTTCTTTTCCAATGAATAAAGTATAACTATGTAGGTGAATATATACAGGAATCAAATTGACTATATCTGTGGAAAGAGATGATGGAGAAATGGGATATTATCAGCCAAAATAAGACTGCCAATTATTAAGCAGACCATCAATTACTCATATGCAAGTTCAGGCAGAAGCTGAGAAAATTAAAACAGGTTCATGAGAACCAAAATACAACAGGCAGTTTAGAAATTGGATGTGTTAAAATGTGGGACGTTGCAAGATGGTGAACTAGGCAGAGATACAATATGGACCCTCTACAACAAAGATAAGGAAAATCAAATAAAACATATGCAAATGATAGTCCTGAATCCTGAACTTTAGATGAAGAAATAGAGAAGTGGGTTGAATGCTTAATATGAGAGGAAGCTGAACAGACATGGCAAAAAGGAAGATAAACTGGTGAACTGTGCCGACCGACCAGATGCAGTGTGGTTATCTTTAACCTTTGTGAGCAGCTTCAGAGATAAGAGACCCTCGTGGTAATGGAAAAAACAAAACAAAACAAAACAAAAAAACAGCGACTCATGGAGACAAAGGTGTAATTTTTTTTTCTTGTTTCACACACACACTTGGAACCAGGGGTGTGGCTGGCAAAATATTGAACAACACGGAAAACATCGACAGAAGATGTATAGAATATATAGAGTTTGTACCAAAAAGAATTGGTTAACATTTAATCATTTCAAACTGTAGCATATGATCAAGAACTGTTGGTGTTAAAGGAGGAAGTCCAAGTTTCACTGAAGGCACTGGCAAAAAAAAACAAGGCTCCAGGAATTGACCAGTTTACCAATGAAAATATTTAAACAGTTGAAGCAGTGCTGAAAGCACTCATTTGTGTATGCTAAGAAATCGGAAGACCTGGCAAACTGATTAGAAGAGATTTCTATTTGTGGCCATTTCAATTAAATGTGATTCAACAGGATGCAGAAGTTATTGAAAAAGATCATTAATATCACATGCAAGGAAAATTTTGCTGAAGATAATTCAAGAATGGTTACAGTAAGTACATCAACAGGGAACGGCCAAAAACTCAAGTTGCATTCAGAAATTGACATGGAAGGCAAGATACATCGCTGACGTAACATGAATAGTGGTTGACAGAAGAGAATACAAGAAAGATGTTTACTTGTATTTTACTGACTGTGATAACACAAGGACATTCAACTGTGTCGATCATAACAAGCTAGGATAATATTATGAAGAATCAGAATTGTAAAACACTTATTTGTGCCCATTCAAAATCTGTATATAGACCAAGAGACAGTTGTGTTAACAGAACAAGGGGATAATGAATGGTATAAAACCAGGGAAGGTGTGTGTCAAAATCATATCCTCTCACCATTCTTATACAATCAGTAAACTGAGCAAATAATCTGAAAAACTGGTCTACACAAAAAGAATGCAGCATCAGTTTAGGACTCATTAACAACCTGCAATCTGCAGATGACACAACCTTGCTTGCTAGAAGCAGAGAGGATTTGAAGCACTTACTGATGAAGATGACATATTAAGCCTTTAATAAAGATTGCACTACAATATAAGGTAATAAACATTCTCACAAGTAGACTAATAACCAATGTCTATTATTATAATAAAGAATGAACAGATTGAATTTGCACAGGATTCCATTTTACTTGGGCCCACAATCTATGCCTGTGGAAGCATAGTTAAGAAATCAAAAGGTATATTGCATTGTGCAAATTTGCTGCAAAATACCTGTTTTTAAAGTGTTAAAGAGCAAAGATGTCACTCTGAGGACTAAGTTGTGTCTGATCCAAGTCAGTTGCTTCATATGCATGTGAAAGCTGGACATTGAATGAAGAAGTCCAGAGAAGAATTGATGTATTTGAATTATGCTGCTGGTGGAAAATGTTGAAATTATCTTGGACTACCAGAAGAGTAAACAAATCTGTTTTGAAAGACATAAAGCCAGAAAGCTCTTCAGAAGAAAAAAAGGGCAAGATTATCACAAGTACTTTGGACTTGCTATCAAGATGGACCAGTCCCTGAAGGACATCATGCTCATAAAATAGACAGTCAGCAAAGCAGAGGAAAACCTTCAACTGGATAGATTGACAAAGTGGCTCCAACAATGGACTCCAGCATGACAATTGTGAGGAGGATGTAGGACAAGGCAGTGTATGGTTATGTTGTACAAAAAAGGTCCCTATGAACTGGAACAGACTCAATGGTACCTAACAACAATACCATATCACATTATAATGAAAATAAGTCTTAGACTTTGATAACATAAAGAAAGTAGAATGCATACATGCATTTGTACAAACTAATTAGAACGAGTATGCATTAAAATACTTTTAGCCATGTACCCTTAGTATCTTAGAAAACTGGAATAACTTTGATGTTATATTTACATTGTTTTCCAATTTCTTCCATTCAAAGCCCCACTTTGCAACATTCTGGTCAATTTAAACAGCATGTTTTAAAGAAAAATCTCACTTCATAGTTATACCATCAAGTTGATTTTAGTGAAATACCACTATACTGTAATTGAAACATTAATTTTCTTCCTGTTGCTGATGTTTGTTAGCATTCAATTTGTGAGGTAAATATCAAATTTAAATATACAAGTACAAACAATGTGTGATAGTGTATGTAAATTGAGATCGAACACAAGAATGGAATCATTAAAAATTGCACATTATTTTATATTTCTTGAATTGAAATATCACACCTTAAAATGTAAACAATATATGAATAAAATATTTATATTCACCTGACAAGTTTCTGTTCACACACAGCTGTTCAGAAACTGGATGCAGTTCAACCAGACCTGTCAGGTTCTGGCTATGACTGTTCTTAATTACTAAGTATTTTTCATCTCTTCAGTAGGCATAGCTCATGTTACTGTGAGAGGGGTCAAACACAGACCAGAAGTATTGAACTCTGACTGGCCTGTGAATTTTCTCAGGTAGCAACAGCCATCACCTATAGCTGTCACTGTGCAATATCACTTGCCAAAGCAATAAATTGTTATCAGCCATAAATGATTAACCAGCATAATCATCAACATAAATGGTCCAATGGTATCGTTCACAACTTAAAAATGATCAATTAACCCAAACGAGGGGAGCAAAAATATAATAATGATAATGATTGTCTATATCAGTTAGGATACAGAAAGAGTTTTGTTTTGCTTTTTTCTATTTGGGTTTTTGTTTCATTTCACTGAAAATTTCACATATTTTCTGTTTTGTTTTTTGGTTCCATTCCAGTTTGAAACCCTGTTTTCTCCTGTGAACAAGCCACTGTGTAGGTTCAAACTGGCAACATTGTGATTAGCAGCCGAACACTTAATGAGTCAGTCAACAGTGCTCTTCATTAAACTATTAGAAACCCCCAATAAAATCAGAATTATAGTGACCTTTTAGGACAGAGCATAAACAGGGTCTCCAAGACTTCAATCTTTACATACTTGGATTGCCACATCTGTCTCCGCAGGACCTCCTGGTAGGTTTGAACCACTGTTAGCAGCTGAGTGCTTATTAGACCATTGTTAAACTGCTATCCATTCTATTCTGATTCATAGCAACCCTATATGGGGTTTACGAAAAGCGGCTGGTGAGTTTAAACCACCGACCTTGCTGTTCACACCAACATTGTGGTCCAGTGCTTATCCGGCAGCCCCATAGCAGGAGTCCCACTGACTACAGCTGTTGTTAAGTGCTATCAGTCTGTTCTGACTCATAACATTCCTACATAGGGTTTCGGAGGAGCTGCTGGTGAATTTGAACTGCAGATGTGACTCAAACCGACCTTGTGGTCCAGTGCTATATCCCACAGTACCACACCAGGACTCAATGTACCCCACAAACTTTAGGAGAAGAAGTTAGGCAAAGAACAGACAAGCCCAAAATAGCTCAGAAAAACAAAAAAATCAGCAACATGGAACGGGGCATCAATACGTCATGGCTTTCCAGGACTTCTAGTCTCTGAGTACAGTCACATCTGCAACTTAGGGAACTTAAACCACCCTGCACACCCATCTCAATCACTGATTATAGGGGTCAGAACCTGAGTGAATCATCCATTCTGCTACAAAACATCAGCACAAAGGCAGAATCACTGTAGCAGCTAAAATGCTTACAGCCTCTGGAAGTTTCAAACAAATGGAAATATTTCCTTGTAAGAAAATTAAAATGCAAATTTTAATATCTGCTTAATATCCTTTGGAAAATCCCAACCCTATAAATACACTATTTATTCCTAGATGTGTGCATAGGTAGGTAATTGTGTTCATATGCAGGAAGGCAGCTCATCTTGCTTGTTAAATCTTCCCCTACATTTTACAATTTTACAAATGCCAGGCCGCTAGGCCATAACTCGCCTGTTGAGGACCTCTTTACCTATAAAGCATTCATATCTGCCATCTAAAAGATGCAGGTGAGATGGGGATTCAGCAATTAACCCACGCGTCTTGTCTTTATCTGTCTGTCTGGTCTCACCTTGTTTTTTAAAAACCACAATTATAAGTTCTTGGGTATCTTTTTCAAGTACCATTGTTTCCATTTATGTTAAATTTAGGGAAGGGAACTATCAGTCTTAAGTTCCATTAACTCTAACTGTTGTAGTTAGGTGCCATTGGTCGAGTTGGTTCTGATCTTTAGTGACCCTGTATAGGGTTTCTAAGGAGTGGCTGTTGAACTTGAACCACTAACCTAGTGGATCAAACCGCCTTTGCAGTCCAGGGCATTAACTCACAGCACCAATGGTTAAAAAGAAAAAAAGACCAGGTAGAATCTGAACATTCTCAGGAATTCTGCAGCAGTTTCAGAGACTAGAGGTCTCCGCATTCCTTGAGCTGGCCTAGGCAAAACTCCAAGTAGGGAGGACTTGATCCTGGTCCTTCTTTCTTATACTGCACCCACCTCCATAACAAGCAGACCACTTGGAGAGCCAAGCTCTCCCACCTAGGAACACCTCTCAGGGCTTTTCCTTACCTCTGTCCTCCCTGGCCAGAATGTTCTCATGCCTTAGGAATTAGAAACAGATATACAGATATTACTAATCAATCTTTTGGAGTGGAGAAGAAGAATCTGTGACCGATACTCTAGTGTTCATGCATTGCTGTTGTTGTTGTTGTTGTTATGTGCTATCGGGTTGGCACTGACTCATAGCAGTGACCTTATGCACAACAGAATGAAACACTGCCTGATCCTGGGCCAAATTCACTATTGTTGCCACCCTTGAGCCCATTGATGCTGCCACTTTGTCAATCCATCTCGCTGGGGGTCTTACTCTTTTTCTCTGACTCTTCTTCTTACCAAACATGATATCCTTCTCCAATGACTGGTCCCTCCTGACAATATGTTTGAAGTATGAGAGACAAAGTTTGGCCATCTTCACAGGAACAGAAAGCCTTGTCTTTCTCTTGAGGAGTGGCTGGCAGGATCAAACCTCTAACCTTTTGATTTGCAGTCCAGTGCTTATTGTATGGAGCCACTGAACGTCCTTTTATGTGATAGCCTTGTAAATTTTCTGTGATTATCTTTTTCTTTTCAGGTGTAAGGCATTAATCTGAAGGGATGAAATTAATGACACCGATAGGTAAAATATTTATCTCACTCTCTATATGCCTTGTTGCCAATAGTATTCACACAGACTAGTAATCAAATCTCCTTTTGTTTTCTATACTGCAACTATTAGGGAAGGGTTACTGCCTTTTTAGTACTGCATAAACGAATAATTCTTGAGTCAATTTACATTTCTGAAAAAGAATCAGCTAAGTACTCAGTTTGTACTCAGTTTGAATGTGAATTGTTTAATTCCCAAGGGAATGCTTACAAGACTCTTACAAACAACCCTCAAAGAAAATTAGAACGTAAGTGCCATTTTTATGACAACTTCCATGTCCCGAGGATGAGATGCAGACTGTCTTACATCTATTAAGGCAATTTATTACCAGCTTGCATCGTGTACCCAGCTTCTTTAGATTTTTGAAGGACAACTTACAGTCACTTTGCTAAAAACGTTTTATCCAAAGCAAAATTCTTATTCCTCTGAGTGTGGTTAGTCAGTCATCTGAACTTGAATTGTAGTGAAAATGACCCTGTTTTATTTTGAGAATCCTTGAAAACACTACTGAGCCTGTATTATATGCCAGATACTATACCAGTGATCACTACAGATGTTCAATATGTTAAAATGAAATAATAATACTGCCTTCACATCTGTATAATGTTTTCAAAGCATTGTCAATAATAGTAGCAACCATATTAGAGTCCTAAGCATTTTTAAGACAGTTACTTAACTTCATCATTACAATCACTGTGACAAATAGACATTATTAGTTGTGTTTTAGAACTGATGGATATGGTCACAAAGCTCATCAGTGCAATCCAAGGTTTTGAACCAAGTCCATCTCACTCCCAAGCCCATGCTATTCAATCTGATTAAATACAATTCTCTCGTTTATAAAGCATTGTTCCATATACTTCTCAGAAGAAGCTAGTAAGATATGTGAAAGCAAATGATGCTCATTGTCTAACAGATAAGAAATCTGAGCATGCAATTATTTTCTAGATTGTTGTTGTTGTTGTCAGGTGCCATCAAGTCAGAACCGACTCATAGAGACCCCATGCACAGCAGAACAAAGCAATGTCCGATCTTGGGCCAACCTCACTACCGCTGCCACACTTGAATCCATCAATGATGCCACCTGGCGAATCCATCTCTTTAGGGGTCTTCCTCTTTTTCTCTGACCCTTCTTCTTACCCAGCATGACATCCTTCTCCAGTGACTATTTCCTCCGGACAATATGTCCAAAGTATGAGAGATGAAGTTTAGCCATCTTGGCCTCCAAGGAGCACTCTGGTTGCACTTCTTCCAAAACAGATCTATTGGTTCTTTTGGCAGTCCATGGCACTTTCAGTATTCTCCTCCAACACCACAACTCAAAGGCATCAATTCTTCTATGATCTTCCTTATGCACTGTCCAGCTTTCGCATCCATATGAGGCTATTGAAAACACAATGGCCTGGGTCAGGCACACCTTAGTTCTCAATCTGACATCTTTGCTCTTCAATACTTTAAAAAGTTCCTGTGCAGCATATTTGCCCAATGCAATACGTCGTCTGATCTCTTGACTGCTGCTTCCGCGAGTGTTGATAGTTGATCCAAGAAGAATGAAGTCCTTGACAACTTCAATCTTTTCTCCATTGATAAGAATGTTGTTTATTGGTCCAGTGGTGAGGATTTTTGTTTTCTTGACATTGAGATGTAATCCATATCGAAGGCTGTGCTCTTTGATCTTCATAAGTAAATATTTCAAGTCCTTTTTTCTAGATTATGTAGAGATAAATCCTCAGGATTCTTGGTTCCAAGACTGAGTTCTCTTCCACAGAATGTGCCACCCACCTGAAGTGTGACTAAGGTCCAGATGTCCTGTAATTGTCCTCATTTGTACAGTGGATTCAGAGGCAGTGTTATGCTAGTGTACTAACTCTTCATTAAAAGGTGTCCTGATGCGGAGGGTCTGCCAATTCCCTTGATGTAATTACTTCTGCTGTGGCCAACGTCAACCTACTAATGTGAGGTCAAGTAGGAATGAAGTATGCACAATCAGTATGTGCTCTTCGGTGGAAGCTAGCTAGAGCACACCACTGCCAAGAGCATCATAGCTAACCAACAATTCTTAATCATTCCTTCCAGGAAGCAGATCCTTTGATCAGCCACTTGCATCATTGTTACAAAGCAAATGTCCTGGGGAAGAGGGAAGGAAAAGGAATACCTTCAGGGATCAGAATATTAAACTTGAGGTCAGTGGTCTCTTTGGTCTTGTTTCCTGACAACAAATGGAGGAAGAAGATATAGAAAAGCATCATCTATAATAAAGGTAGGATGTATGGAACGGATTTGTTTTAGTTTGGTCAGGCTGAAGAAGCAGACCCCAATCTTAAAGACAAAGACAAAGAAACTTGAAAAGGGAAAGAAAAACTCATAGAGGAGAGGGAAATGCATAATCAAAAGAAGCAAAAAACTGGTACAAGATCAGTGCAGGAGAAGCAGAGTGAATCTGACTGAGAAACACAGCTTCCCCTGAGTCCTATTTCACACTGGGACAGGTAGGTGCCTGGGAGTAAGACCATTCTCTTATAAATTAACCACAAAGCTTATTACGATGATGATGATTTTTGTAATAGTACTTGTTTGTATTGTCCAGATTTGCTTAACTTTCTTGAAAATTTGAGAATGCTAAACAGAGACCAAATGACCAGTTCATCTTCCCAGAAGGTACAGGATGTTCCCACAAAGTAGTTACTTGTGACATCTTTGCAGCCTGCAATTTTGTCATATCCTGTCCCTCAACTCGTCCTGTGATTTTCTTCACTTTCCCAGTCCCCAGAACCATCCATGTGTCACAATCAGTCCTTGTTACTGTTGTTGTTACGTGTCACCCAGTCAGTTCTGACTCATAGAGACCCTCTGCACAACAGAGTGAGACACTGCCCAGTCCTGCTCCATCCTCACACTTGTTATTACACCTGAGCCCATGCTGCTACCACTGTGCCTTGGGTGCACAGCTAAAGAACTGGGGAAACAGGCTCCTTGGGATTCTCAGGAAGCCCCGCTTGATAATTTGCATAGAAAGAACAAATTCCCAGAGCCCACCCTACATCTTCAGCAGCCTCTTTAAAAGTCCAAGGGGAACCCTAAGAAAAGGCAGCATGGTTTGAAGAGAGGAATAGGAAGGAAGACTAACAGGGGCAACAAGAGCAGAAGACAGACAACCCTGTTGACTTTTCTCCGGGCATGTATGCCATGCAGCCGCGCTCACGTCTCCATGGGACCAAAGTTACTGCTCATTTGTCAGCCCTCTTTCCCTAATAGCCTGAGACTGAAAACTCTGTCCTTCCTAGAAGTCAATATTTCCAAAGAAGTAGGGCTTCATACTGTCACCACCAAAGCAGATGGTCCTAATTGCCATGAATAAACAAACATAGGCTGTGACAGATACATCTGGTAGCTCAGAATGCCATCAATTTTCAAGAACACCAGGGCCACCCATTCCCAATTAGTGGAGAGTGTGAAGCCAGGAGTAGAACTGAGGGTGCCCTGCCAGGAGAGGTGATGTAGGGAGCTCAGAATCCCATCTTTCTGCCCCCACACCTGATAGGAGAAGCTCAGGAAGCCACTTAACCTTGGTGCCATTGTTTTCTCATCTGTGAAACAGTCAGAAATAAAATTCCCCTGCTTCCTCACTGAGTTTTATGTGAATTAACTAATTAGTGATTGTATAAAACCTAATACAATACAACATTCAATTAAAAAGTTTAATCATTGAGATAATAATGCAATAATAGTAGCATTTTTCAATTAGTAGTTTATATAATATCAGTTTTATAATATTGCTTAATTTTATAAAATGCTTAATTCTACAAAGCTGCCTCCTTATTGTTAACTGGGATATTCCAACCAGAGAATTGTTGTAGATTTCAGTAATTACTGGACATTCTAACTAAAAGTCCATATGCACAGGAGACCTGACACCAAACCAGATGGTTAAGGATCTGTCTGCCTCCTTACATAGTTGAAGAATTCACTGTTTTCATTTCCATTTTCCAAATTAGATATAAGGAGGTCTTTCCAATCATAATTTCCTAGTCTTTGACCTCCATGCTCTTCCTGTAAGTGCATGTTTGACTCTCCCTGCCTTTGCATAAGCAATTCCTTCCACCTGTATATTCTCTACCCATCATCTTACCAGTGCTTCCTTCTGGAAAATTCTTACATCTTTCTCAAAAGATAGTTTATGACCTATTCTGTAGTGCCTTTTCTGACACTTTGAAGAAAGTCTAGGATCCTCTCTTTTCATTCCTTACATTGATAAAAAACAAACAGATAGACATGAAAACCACTATCATCAAGTCAATTCTGACTCATATTTGACCCTATAGGACAGAGTAGAATTTATCCGTAGGTTTCTGAGACTGTAAATCTCTGCATGTGCAGTTAGACTCATCATTCTCCCATAAAGTAGCTGGTGGGTTTGAACCACAAAACTTGTTAACCCACTGCCCCACCAGGACTCCTTTTTTGCACCTATAGAGGACATAATGATTAAAATGATCTAAATATGTCTTTTTGGTCTGTTAACTTTGCGTTCCCTCGCTAGACGTTAAGCAACTGAAGAAGAGGAATCACCTTTTCTAATCCATGCATCTCCACTTCCCAGTTCAATGAATGTGCAGTGCAATGTTCAACATATGCTTTAGTAGTGATTAATAATGTGCATTATTGGATAAATTATAGCTGGGTATCATTATATATTTTCTTATTTAGTAATGATGTTGTCGTGTGCGAGTCTGCAAAAAAATGTTTTTAAAGAGCGATCTTTTTTGATACAATTGGGAATGGCATCATGTTCTAATTCACGTGCTTTACACAAAGAGCTTTCCATGATTTTATGATGCCTGCTTATTACTTTAACCTCAAAACCTACCTCGTCCCTTGAAAAAATGGAACCCCAAACTTCCTGGTGCTTCCTGTGTAATCTCTGCTGCATGCTGCCTGTGCTTGAGCACCTGTCCTGCTGATGGAATGTCCATGTAGCCAGGATGGCAAACTCCTACACCTTCACGTGGCCATCTCCTCTTTGCAGATGCTCTTCAAATTTTGTGCTCCATCTTGCAGATGAGCCTATTTGTGTCTTACATAACCTCTGGCCTGTACAAGCCACTACTTTCCTATTTCACTACCATAATGCACACTTACATAACTCCTTCCCAGCAAGCTAGAGCTCCTGGCAGACAGTGCTCCATTCATCTTTGAAACAGCATATCTCATTGCAGGGCTTGACACACAGTTATTGTGCAGTTTACTGGGGTTGAAAAAATTATTGAATTGGTAATACCTCTGCCAAGTATTCAGCCTGACTGGATAGAAAAGAAATCCTAATCTTCTACTTGAAAAAAAAAAAAAAAACTTTTGTGAATTGAACAAAGGTTTTAGAGCAGATCATAAGTTTTGTGCTCAACAAATTATAGTTGGTTTCATTACAATGACCGCAATCCCCTTCACATACCATCAGTTAACAGTATTTATCTCTATTCACTTTAACTCTTGCATTCCTCCCTGTGTCTCCCACTATCTTCATCTTGCCTCTGCCAAACTCCTTCTTGTGTATAGTCTGAACTGTCACCCATATTAACAAGCATCTACCCTCTAGCTTTGGTAGTGTAGTGGTTACGAATCGGGCTGCTAATCTCACAGCCAGCAGTTCGAAACTACCAGCTGTTCTGCAGGAGAAAGATGAGGCTTTCTGCTCCTGTAAAGATTTACAGCCTCGGAAACCCCGTACAGGGTCACTATGAGTCTGAACCGACTCCATGGCACACAACAACAACAACAACAAACCCGCTAGCTTGTGAAAAAATTTTCCTCCTCCCCCAACAATGGTACCATTATAGTATGTTTCTTTTATCAAGAAAACTTTTTCTTAAATTTTATAATAGTGGTCTCATGCAATATTTGATCTTTTGTGATTTCTTCACTCAGCATAATGATGTTAGGTTCGTCCATGTTGTGAGGTCATTTGCAGATTCATCATTATTCTTCAACAATGCATAGTATTCCATTGTGTGTATGCACTAAAGTTTATTTAAGAATTCTTCTGCTGATGAGCTTTTAGGATGTTTCCATCTTTTTGATGTCGTGCATAGTGCTGCAATGAACAATGAGTTTGCAAATATCCTTCCTGCCACAGCTCTTCTGTCTTGAGGATATATAGCA
>NW_006408533.1:26659327-26668505 GCF_000296735.1 Chrysochloris asiatica | reverse complement strand
GGCTGATTGTGAGCATGCTTCATTTGTTTGATGGTATCCTGAAGGTCTTCTTTGGTGAAGTGTCTGTTCATGTTCTCTGTCCATTTTTTAATTGGATAATTTATCTTCTTGTTGAGGACTGGATGTGTTCTATAAATTTTAGACAGTAGTCCTTTGTCTATGTCATTGTCAAACATTTGTTTCCAGTCCATGGCTTTTCTTTTTACTCTTTTAGTGAATTCTTTGATCCACATAGGTGTCTAATTTTTTAGGAGGTCCCAGTCATCTATTTTGTCTTATATTTGTGTGCTTTCAGTTTTGTTTGAGAATGCATTTATGCCATGTATGCCCATAAATTTATCCCTATTTTGTCAATGATGATTGTTATTCCTCTAGGCTTTATGTTTAGGTCTTTAATCCACGTTGAGTTCATTTTTGCATATGGTATGTGATATAGGTCTTGTTTCATTTTTATGCAAATGGATTTCCAGTTATGCTAGCACAATTTGTTGAAGAAACTTCCCCTTCCCATGTAATGCATTTTGCCCGTGGTTGAAGATCAACTGACCACAGGTGGATGGATTTACTTCTGGGTTCTCAATTCTATTCCATTGATCTATGTGTGTTTCATTGTACCAGTACCCATATGTTTTGACTACTGTGGCTGTGTAGTAGATTTTGAGATCAGATAGTGAGAGGCCTCCTACTTTGTTCTCCTTTAGTATCCCTTTGCTTACCTGGGATATCTTACCTTTCCATATATAGTTAGTGATTAGTTTTTCCATCACTTTAAAAAAATAATGTTCTTCTCTTTAGGTTTTCTAACTTCAGGTCTTTGCACATTTCATTATACTTAATTTTGTTTTCTTGAGCTGCCTTTAAAATTTTCTGTTCAGCTCTTTTACCTCATTGTTTCCATTTGCTTGAGCAGCTCTATGCTAGAGAGTAAGTTTTAGAGGCTCTTCTGACATCCATTAAAATGCTTTCCTTCTTTCTTGTTTTCTTGATGACTTTTTAATTTCTTCTTCCTTGTTGCTTTCTTCCTGTATGATGTTCATCATATAACTCTTCTAGTCTTTGGTCATTAGTATCTAATGCATAAAATCTGTTCTTGAGATGATCTCTAAATTCAGGTAGGATATGTTCAAGTTCATATTTGGCTCTGTTGACTTGTTTTAATTTTATTCAGCTTCTGCCTGAACTTGCATATGAGCAACTGATGGTCTGTTCCACAGTCTTTCCCAGTCTTGTTTTGGCTGATGATATAGAATTTTTCCATTGTCTCTTTCTACCAATACAGTCAATTTGATTTCTGTGTATTCTATATGGTGAGGTCCTTCTTCTTTTATGTTGTTTTAAAAAGGTATTTGCAATAATTACTTCACTGGTCTTGAAAAATTCTATCATGTTATCTCTAGCATTGTTTCTATCTAACATTGTGTTTCCATTGTTTGCTTTCCAATTTCCAGTAATTATCAATACATCTTAATTACATGTTTGATCACTATCAGACTTTCAGATCACTCTCAGGTAGAATTCTTCAATTTCATTATCACTGGTTTTAGTGGTTAGTGTGTTTATTTGAATTATCGTGGTATTAACTGATCTTTATTGTAGACGTGTGGATATTATCCTATCACAGACAGCACTGTACTTCAAGATAGAGCTTGAAATGTTCTTCTTGATGATGAATGTGATGCCATTCCTCTTCAATTTGTCATTCTCAGCATAGTAAATAAATACCAGCAGGGTCACACATGGTGTACAGGTGTCAAGTGAGTTTCCACACTAAGACAGACAAAGGAGAAGGAGCAACAGACTATTTCCAAATTTTAGTCACTGAAAACCTTAGGAGTAGCAATGGAACCCTGTCAGTACCAGAATATTGAATAAAGAAACATGATAAAGAGCACCAGAATATTGTCAAATATAGTGGCAGAAAATGAGGCCCTCATGTTGTAAGACATTCAAAATATGACTGTAAGTCTCAGATTAAAAACGGTTAATGCCTGTCCATTTCAGCTCACTAATACCTAGAATGCAGCCTGTTGCTGTTCTGTAGGATTAGCACTTGACTGAAGTGTCAGTTGGTCTGCAATTTCAGCAGTTCAAACTCATCAGTTGCTTCTAGAAAACCCTATACAAGGTTGCTGTGAGTCAGAACCAATGTGACAATGCTTAACAACAGCAACAATAGTGCTAAGATATCAATGTTTATGCATTCCATTACATTTCTGACAACTTCTAATTTCTAGGATTAGAATACTTAACACTTGGTACATTCCATGTTCTAATTATTAATGGCTTTTTGTAGCTTGTTCTCCTAATTTTGAGTTGTACCCCATCAGCAAATGAATGTCCTGACAGCTTTACTGCATGCATGTCATCACAGTCAACTCTAATTTGAGTAAGCAACTCTTATCACAGTCACATTTTGAATGTCTTCCAACACGAGGGACTCGTTTTCTGCCATTGGCTTTCTGCTCCCACAAAGATTTGCAGCCTTGGAAACCCTGTGCAGGGTCACTATGAGTCAGAACCGACTCCATGGTACTTAACCACAACAACAACATATTTGACAATATTCTATCCTTGTAGCATGTCTACCTTGACCACCATTTTCATTAACGTTTCTAATATTCTATTTTTAAGGAGCCATAGTGGTGCTATAGGATAAGCACCAGACTGCTAACCACAAAGTCAGAAGTGCTAACTCACCAACCCATTTGGAAACCCTGCACAGGATCAAGATGAGTAGGACCCTACTGGTCAGCACACAACAACAGTGGCACAGTGCTTAAGCACCACATATGTTAACCATAAGGTTGGCAATTTGAACTCACCAGCTGCTCCACAGAAGAAATATGTGGCAGTCTGCTTCCATAAAGATTTACAGCTTGGAAACCATTGTAAAGGAAATTCTGTTCTGTTCTACAGGTCACTATGAAATGGAATTGACTCTCAGTGACAATGGATTTGGATTAGTTTTTTGGAATCTTCTACTTTTTAACTATGTGCTACATATTTTTATATTTTTCGTAGTTTAATTTGAGAAAGTCATATAAACATTGGGATTCTTATTGCTATTAAGTGGCCTTGAGTCATTTCCAAATCAGAAGGACCCAGTATAGGGTTTCAGAGGTGAGGCTGGTGCGTCTGACTTAGCAGTACAGTGCTTATCCTACTTACACTAACTTTACTCTATATTTTCCTTGAATAAAAATAAGTCTATGCATCACCTTTCCTTTGGCCATAATCCAAAGACATATCACTATGTAACTGCATATTCATTTCTTTCAGCTCAACTTTTAAAAGGCTATTTCATACTACTTTGATACTTTGGGAAATAATTTTTTTCCTAACCTGCACAATTCTAGCCAATAAAAGGGCATTTCCCAGTTACACATGAACACTATCTCGTTTGTGGCTTGAAGAGCTTGGAGGAGAATAACAGTAGCAGTAAGCATTCAAGAATAAACCCAGTGCACGCTTAAGTATAAAGAATCCTTGAGATTGAGAAGAGATTTATGGCATTCGATAATAGAATTTAAAAATCTATATTTCAGCATAGTCCTCTAGTCTGTGCAGTTTGACAAAAAAAAAATACATTTTATTTTTCTCAATAAGACAGACTAAGAAAGTTTTCCATTTCTATTACTGAAGCATTTCATTGTACAGCTCAGAAGTGACTGCTAATTAAAGCTAAATGTAAGCTTTGGCGATATAATCTTGTCCTAGAACTTTTATAATAAAAATGAGAAACTGAAAGAGCACTATTTTACAGATGATGGAGAAAACTATGACTTATCTTTACTTCCAAGGAAGTTCCTAGCTCTACTGAATAAAATTTGAAACATACAACACACATTCTTTTTGAACCAATGTAGGTCTATCACCATCGTCATCATACTTGACATCAGTTAGCATATGTTTATTGTTGTTAAATGCTAAGTTGGTTCAGACTCATAATGACCCTCTATAGGGTTTCTGAGGAGCAGTTAGTGGATTTGAACTGCTAACCTTTCGGCTAGCAGTCCAGTGCTTATACAATAGCACCACGCCGGGACTATAATTATCACATGGTGGTGGTAGTATGCCGCGGACTTGGTTCCAAATCATAGTGACCCTGCATAGAGTTTCCAAGGCTGTAAATCTTTTCAGGAGCAGAAAGCTTCATCTTTCTCCGGCTAGTTTTTAACTGCTGACCTTGTGATTAGCAGCTCAACTCGTAGCCACTATGCTATCAGAGCACCTTTAATTAGCTTAATATTTCACTGGACTGGATGCAAGGTGTCAGGTGAAACAGTGATGCAGGTCTCAGCTGCGAATTGAAAGGTCAGTAGTTTGAACTCACCAGCCGCTCTGAGGCAGAAAGATGTGGCCATCTGCTTCCATAAAGATTTACAGCGTTAGAAACACTATGGGGCAGTTCTACTCTATCTTATATGCTCTCTGTGAGTCAGAATCAGCTCTGTGGCAATGGGTTTGGTTTTTGATAGAACTGGATGCTATTCACCTTCCCAGGGGCTGAGAGAATGAAGAATCATAGCTTCTCTGGCAGAAGGGGCCATGGGGCACTTGTTGAATAAGTCTCTAAGGTACTGTAATTAACATCACTTAAGGAGCCCTGGTAGTGTAGTGGTTACGAATCGGGCTGCGAACCTCACAGTCAGCAGTTCGAAACTACCAGCTGTTCCACCGGAGAAAGATGAGGCTTTCTGCTCCCTAAAGATTTACAGCCTCAGAAACCCTATACAGGGTCGTTATGAGTCGGAAACGACTCCACGGCACTTAACAACAACAACAAGAGACTCCTAAGCCAGAACTCCATAGGGAAATTATAATCAAGTTTCTTTGATATACTGTGAAAGATGAAATTTCTAGATTTGTCACTAAGAAAAAACTTATTGGTTATTTATAAATATCTTTGGAGGATCATAGAAGGGTCAAGCATTAAACTTGCTGTTTTTTGTCTTAACTGCTCTTTTCATGTCTATATTAAATAGGCTGTGGAGACCTCATTTTCTAAAGGACATCCATTCTTCCCATGACAGTAATAACACTTACACTGGGTCCATGGAGACATGTCTTCATAGAAGCCACAATAGCTGGACTGATTGTGTTATTGTACTATGTTTTTGTGGCTGTTCCTTTTAGCAGAGAAAGTCCATAACCGCTTTACAATAGTTTTACTCCCATGGGATCTTTATCTACCATGTTTCTAGATCAAGGAAAGATTCTTAAGCTGAACTAAAGGACCTATGTAGAGAAGAATAAAACCACTGCTATAGTTCTTTCTCTTGGTTTCCAGGGTGTCTTCTAAAAAGATAATTAATTTTAGCAAGGCTTAACAAAAGTATGAAGTTAACCATAGTTCTACTTTGAAATCCCACTTTGCTTTTTTCTGCATTCTCTTCCCATTGGTCTATATCTTCCCTTCTTTCCGTCTTCTTTTTGACTTCCCTCATACTCCTCAAAAAATGTTCCTAATGGGGACAGTCACACAACTCATCTATAGCTTTGTGTGAATGTAAGTCACTTATCATTTTAAAATATTTTGAGAGTATTCTTTCTAACATTTTCATGACATACTTAGACTCCTGCTAAAAAATCTTTTTGTTTTCGTTAATTGATTGGGGAAAAAAATCTTTTTGGAGCAAAAAACCTTATCCTTTTGCAATCAGAAGTAAGTTTCTGGCTTTTCTCTCTAAGTATAAATGAGTATTGCTTAGAGCAAGAGGCAATTTTCATCACCACTAGTCACCTCAAGTCATTACTCATTTAGTCATTTCCTTCACATAAGGAATCCATTCCATCTGTTGCAGAGACAGGATAACCTATGCTCTTCATTTCCCCTAGGGGATATGGATACCCTTTAACTCTCACACTTCTAAATAAGTTTCTGTTAGGGCTGTTCATCAGACTGAAAAACAAGTTTGCTGAAATCTTTCAGCTGCATTTTATCCAAGATGTTATTTTTACATTGCACAAAGAATATAAATAAATCTCACATTTGTATCATCCCTCAGTCAACTCTTGGTTACTGGCAAAGGAAAGTTTAATGTGAAATTCCGTTTATACTTCTGACCTATTATTGCTACACAAAGTCTGATTCTGTAGAAAACAATCTGATTCACTTCTAACAAATATCTCAAATATTATTTTAAAAAAATAATGATTTTTGTTATAAAACTTTTAATAGAAGTAAGAATGCATAAAGTTTCTTGTTTTTTTGTTTTTGTTATTGTTAGATGCCCTTCAGTTGGTTCCTACTCATAGAGACCCTATGTACAGAAGGAAACACTAGGATTTTTTGCCATCCTCACAGCTGTTGTTACGTTTGAGCCCATTGTTGCTGTCACTATGTCAATACATCTTGTTGGGGAATCTTTCTCTTTTTCGCTGACCCTCTGCTTTTCCAAATATGATGTCCTTCTCCAGGAACTGGCCCCTCCTGATAAGTTGTTCAAAATACGAGAAACAAAGTCTCACCATTCTTGCTTCTAAGGAAAATTCTGACTGCACTTCTTCCAAGACAGATTTATTTATTCTTCTTGCAAAAGTTGTGAGATGCATTTTAGTATATGCTTCTTGAAACAGGCTATCAATACTGGCCACTATAAACATGTACATAAATATTTTAGATATTGGAAATTTCAGTGAAATAAGTATGTGGCTACACTAGCTGAGTATGTATACATAAAAATGATACTGATTTGGGTTATGAATTCAATAACAAAATCATAGTGTTATCACTGGGAAAAAAAGGGGTCTTGGAGACATAGTTCATATATTAGAACTTGTAGGAAACTTTCTTTCAATGAATCTGAACAAATTCCCAAGTAGTACTACAGGCATATAGGATAAGAACAAAGATTCTCATATCTGTTATTTGACACAAGATTTAACTTCTGAGGATAACATTTGTTGCTAGTCACTGGCATCAAAACTTTAACTTGCAGCCCCTTAAGCATAAACATATTATCATGTCTTATACATATTAATAATGTTGGCAGTAGTCTCAGAAACCATGCTTGCATCATTGTGTCCTTCTCTTCATTGTCATTTCTTCATCAACAGGTATTTACTGAGTACCTACTATGTACCATTTGAAGTCCTGATATGGTGCTGTAGGATAAGCACTGGACTGCTAAACCAAAGGTTGCCAGATAAAACCCACTAGTCACTCCTCGGAAATACTATACAGGGTTACTATGTGTTGGAACTGACTCAATGGCACTTAACAGCAATAACAACAACATGTATTATTTGGGTGTAGCAGATTATAACCATGAACTACTGGAGTCTTGATGTGGTACTGTAGGAGAAGCACTGGACTTCAATCCACAAGGTTGGTGGCTCAAACATATCAGCCACTCCTTGGAAACCATATACATGGTCGCTATGAGTTGGAATTGACTCAGTGGGACTTCATAACAACAACAAAAACTGTAGACCAGTCTCGTGAAGCTTGTAGTTTATTGAGGAGTCAGATTATTAGCAAGTAATTACATGAGTGAATGAATGATTAAGATCCTTTAAGATAGTAAAAAGTCTTATGGGAAAAAAATATATACTATAATGTGGTATGTTAGTTGTGAAGGACTTCATTCTTCTTGTATCAACTATCAACACTCATGGAAGCAGCAGTCAAGAAATCAAATGATGTATTGCATTAGGCAAATCTGCTGTACAAGACCTTTTAAAGTGTTGAAGAGTAAAGATGTCAGCTTGAGGACTAAGGTGAGCCTAACCCAAGCCATGGTGTTTTCAATAACCTCATATGCATGTGAAAGCTGGACAGTGCATAAGGAAGACTTGATGCATTTAAGTTATGGTGTTGACAGAGAAAATTGAAAGTGCCATAGGCTGCCAATAAGAACAACAGATTTGGGTTGGAAGAAGTGCAGCCAGAGTGCTCCTTGGAGGCCAGGATGGCCAAACTTCGTCTTTCATACTTCAGACATATTGTTAGGAGGGACCAGTCACTGGAGAAGGATACTGTGTTTGATAAAGTGGAGGGTCAGAGTAAAAGAAGAAGACACCCCCTCCCCACAGCGAGATGGATTGGAAAAGTGGAAGCATCAATGGACTCAAATGTGACAACAATTGTGAGGTTGGCCCAGGATCAGGCAGTGTTTCGTTTTGTTGTGCATATGGTCACTATGAGTTGGTACTGACTTGATGGCACATAACAACAACAACAACATAATGTGGTGGATAGTAATGTGGAACATTTATATACTGACGATTTTCCAAAGCCTGTAAGTCAAGAATAGAGCCAAGTATGCAAGTGTATAGGGGAAGAACATCATAGGTTGAAGGGTCACTGGTTCAATGAGAAGAACATATGTGGAGAAGAGGAGGAAGCCTTGACACTCTGCAGGTCAACTGTGCCTATCCACTGTGCCCATTTATTTAGACTTTGCTGTGTTCACCTCAGCCTCATGGGTTTCTTGTTTTCATGCCTTCTCTTTTCTTTATTATTGCTCAAAATATCTTCCTATACCGGAGACCTAAACATATTACCGATACTTTGACTATGGATTTTTCCAAATCTCTCGTGCTTAACTTCGATTATTTCCATTATCGGACCCAAACTCCCAATACTTCCCTTCACATGTCTTTGATATAGAACAGGTGAGCAATCAGGCTGCTAGCTTCAAGGCCAGCAACTAGAAACCACCAGGTGATCCACAGGAGAAAGATGAGGCTTTCTGCTCCCATAAAGGTTTATAGCCTTTAAATCCCATAGAGTTACAGAATAGCTCCACATAATTACTTTTGGGAGAGAAAATATTGATTATATCAGGATTGATATCAAAATTTAAAGTGAGAGTATTGACATAAAACCAAATGGCCACCACTTATCTGTCTGTCATGCTGTGGTGGCCTGAGTTGCTGTGATTCTGAGGGCTATGCCACCGGTATTTTAAATAACCAGCAGAGTCACCCATGGTGGACAGGTTTCAGGTGAGCTTCAGACAAAGACAGACTAGGAAGAAAGAGTGACGAACTACTTCCAAATCGCTAGTCACTGAAAACCTTATGAATAGCAGAGAAACACTGTCAGCTACAGAGCCGGAAAATGAGCCCCTCAGGTTGGAAGGAACTCAAAATGCGACTGGGGAAGAGATGCCTCCTCAAAGTAGAGCTGACCATGATGACGTGAATGGAGTTAAGCTCATGGGAGAAAAGC
>NW_006408533.1:26644288-26647499 GCF_000296735.1 Chrysochloris asiatica | reverse complement strand
ATATGGATGTGAAAGCTGGACAGTGAATAAGGAAGATTGTAGAAGAATTGATGCCTTTGAGTTGTGATGTTGGAGGAGAATACTAAAAGTTCCATGGGCTGCCAAAAGAACCAATAGATCTGTTTTGGAAGAAGTGCAGCCAGAGTGCTCCTTAGAGGCCAAAATGGCTAAACTTCGTCTCTCACACTTTGGACATATTGTCTGGAGTAAACAGTTGCTGGAGAAGGATGTCATGCTGGGTAAGGTTGGAGGGTCAGAGAAAGAGAGGAAGACCCCTAATGAGATGGACGGCCAGGTGGCAGCATTGATGGACTCAAGTGTGGCAGCAGTAGTGAGGTTGGCCCAGGATCGGACATTGTTTAGTTCTGCTGTGCATGGGGTCTCTATGAGTCGGTTTTGATTCAATGGCACCTGACAACAACAACAACAACAATTACTTTACATGTTGCCTTCCTAATTCTTTTGTTTACTCAAACTGTACATTCACTATAAGACACACGCTTGAGACATTCAGATCAAAATAGACCTTTCCTTAATATCTTTCCCATTTATGACAACTCAAATTTATTTCAATTTCCTTGAAAATGCATGATGGTTTTTGTCTGTATGACTCATTTGCCCATTAGTCAAGTTCTAATATACAGTATAGTTTCTTTTATTATCACAATGTATTATTCAATTTTGGTCGCCATTTGCTTTGCATGTTTATATTTGGTCTTCCTAAATAATTATAAAAGATCCCTGGAGGCATAGCAGTTAACCCTTCATCTGCTAACGTAAAGGTTGGTGGTTTGACTCCCCCAAACAGCTCTGGTAGCGTAGTGGTTACAAATCGGGTTGCTAACCTCAGGGTCAGCAGTTCAAAATGACCAGCTGTTCTGCGGGAGAAAAATGAGGCTTTCTGCTCCTATAAAGATTTACAGCCTCAGAAACCCTGTGCAGGGTCGCTATGAGTTGGAACCGACTCCACGGCACATAACAACAACAGCTCGGCAAGAAAGAACTGGTGATCTGTTTCTATCAAGATTACAACCTAGAAAACTACTCTGTCATACGAGTTGAAAATGGACTTGTTGACACCTGTTAGAAATTGAATTTGTTCTCCGCCCCCCCCCCACTCCAAAAATATATATACGGAGGGGCTTCAAAAGTTTATGGAAAATGGAATGAAAAGATCATGGAATTTCTCCATGATTTTTTTTTTTTTTTGATGTCCCTTTTTATATAACCTGTGATTATAATCTCATCTGGGAACAGATTGTATTTGTTATATAATCAGACAGGGTTGGGGTAAAGTGTGTTTTAAGTCAATCTCTTTTGAGACGTAAAAAGGATTAAGCAAGAAAAAGAATGTGCTGATATGGACTGTAGGATAAACACTGGACTGCTAACTGCAAGACCAGTAGTTCAAATCTACTAGCCTCTTCCCAGAAAACCTATACTGGGTCACTATGAGTTGGAACTGATTCAATGACTCACAACAACAACAAACAATAAACAAGCAAGGGAAAGAAGTGGAGATGGGGGACGAGAGATGCCAAGCCACATGATCACCCAAAAGCAGAAGCTAAGAAGACACTAGAACTTTCCTATAGAGCCCACACAGATAGAAAGACTTTTTCTAGAGCTAGTGCCCTAAATTTTGACTTCTAGCTTTCTAAACTGAGAACATAAATTTCTGTTAAAGTCACTCACTTGTGGTATTTTTAGTGTAGCAACACTATATAATTAAGACAGCAACTAACAACACAATTAATTGTAAATGTTTAGAGAGGTAAACCATGTTAGATGTGTCTTTATTTATCCCTACAGTCAAATACATTGCTTGGCAGGGTGCACACACCACACAAGACACTACACACACACATACACACACAACACTATGCTACACAGAGCACACAACACACAAAGTCAGATAGCACACACACGTGTGCACACACACCACTCACGCACGCCCATTAAGTTGATCTGAATATAGCTTTGCCTAGCTGTAAATATAGAAATGTTTTAGCCCTGTTCTATCTGGGAAGTTCCTTCTTCAACATTCATGTAGAAGAAATGAATTATTCTGATGCACTCTTTAGAGAAAAGGAAAAATCTCTTTAACTCATGCCAAAAGTCTCTGTCAGGCAATATCTTCAAAACGTACATTAGCCCTTAGCTCTATTGACTCAGAAACCCCAAACTCAGAAGGCGACACTTCTAGGCAGATTAATGATTTTGTGAGTGATGAATGGAATGACAAGGAAATAGATTCGAGACCCCAAGGAGACATGTCTGACCAGCACGGAATAGGGACAACAAAGAAATAAAACCATTTAAATAAATGTGACAACACATAAAAAACACTAAAAATCCAGAAGCGTCAACATGGCTAATGCCAGTTTTTCTAATAATATAAAGTTGTTAAAATGAAGGAAAATAAAATTTCATTACAGAAGGGTGTAATACTTGGAATCATATGATTTTAATTTGAAGATGATTTGATATAACCACACATTACAACGGTAAGGAAATTGAACCTGAGCTGGGAGATTCTTTTGTAGAGGTGACACTCTGTTTAGACAGGTATCCCCACATATTAAGAGCCACGATAAGAAGGTCTCCTTTTAGTGGATGGAGACATTTCTTGGCACTGGTTTTATTGCCAACCTCCTTGCTGTGGCCAGCATGTCCTGGTACTTTGGTGTAAAGTGCGGGATAAAGTACCAGCATGTCCTGGTACTGCAGGATAAAGCATTAGACTGCAAGGTTAGTTTGAACCACAAGGTCTGTGGTTCAAGCTTGCCACCACTCGTTGGGACTTCTATACAGGGTTGCTATGACTTGGGACAAACTCGATAGCACTTAATGACAATAACAGCAACAGCCTTCCTCCAGACTACGAGTAACTCTTGAGAAACCTGAATCCTCTGGGTCCTTGTTGTCTTGCTGAGTAGTGGTAAACGAAGTATTGAAGACACTAAACACACAACCACACTCATGTTACTCCTGCACACATCTTGCCTCTTGCCTTCTCCACACCTCACATTGTTTCATGCTTTCTCTTCCCAGGATTGAACATGTCTGTTTAGGTCTCTGAAAACAAACAAACAAACAAACAACAACAAGAACAAAAAGTTTTGCTGCTTTTAAGTGTCGAGTCCGTTCTGACCCATAGAAACCCTGTACAGGGTTTCCAAGGTTGTAAATCTTTTTAGGAGTAGAAAGC
>NW_006408533.1:26622368-26644143 GCF_000296735.1 Chrysochloris asiatica | reverse complement strand
ATTCAGATGGTTCACACTCACAGTGACTCTGTATAGGGTTTCCAAGGAGCTGCTGGTGAGTTTGAGGCTCAAATCAACTTTGCTGTCCAGGGTTTATCCTACAGTGCCACACCAGGGGTCCATAGATACATAATTCCCAACATCTTCATTTTATCCCATATGTCTCTACTTAATTCCACACTCATGTAGTCCTGTAACTAGTTGATTCCAAATGACTCTTTCACAGACATCTCAACCACAAAGTGTGCAAAGTCATTTCCTTCTTTCTTCTCTTCAAATCTGGTCCTCTTCCAATATTTGTTATCACTCTCTTGGAAAACTATTCCATCGCCATGTATTTGCTCATAACAAAAACCTACATTTTAAATTTGAAACCTTGTATCATCCTTCCTTTCCACATTAATTATTTCAGCGGTTCTACTGATCATACCATCTCTAAAGAAAGAACAGCCTAATGAATGTCAGAAGAAACTCTGAAATTTGCTTTTGAATGTAGAGAAGATAAAACAAATGGAAGAAATGATGAATTGTAAAAGCTGAACAGAAGATTTTACAGGGAGGATCAAGAAGGCAAAAAAAAAAAAAAATACTATAATGGAATGTACAAAGTCCTGTAATTAGGAAATCAAAAGGGGAGAACACGGCAGCATTATTCAAGCTGAAAGAATTAAAGAACAACAAAAAAAATCAAGCTTCATGTTGAAAAATTGAAGGCATCTTTGGGGAAAAAATATTGAACAACCAAGAAGCATCAAAAGAAGATGGAACAAATACACAGAGTAATTCTATACAAAAAAAGCATTGGAAAATGTTCAACCATCACAGGAGGTAACAAATGATAAAGAACTGATGACACTGAAAAAAGAAATCCAAATTGCACTGAAGGCATTAACCCAAAACAAGGCTCCAGGAATTTACAGAATATCAATGAAAAGGTGTCACCCAACTGATACAGTGATGGAAGTGCGTACTTATCAAATATAAGAAATATGGAAGACTTTTACCTAGTCATCTACTGGAAAAAAATCCAAAGCATGTCCATACCATAGAAAGGTGATTCAACAGTATGTAGAAATTATTAAACAGTATCATTACTATCATACATGTATAAAATTTTGCTAAGGATAATTCAAAAATAGTTTGCAGCAGTACATCAGAAGATAAATGCCAGAAATTCAAGCTGGATTCAGAAAAGGATATGGAATGAGAAATATCATTGTTGATGTCAGATGGATCGCTACTGAAAGCACAGAATTCCAGAAAGATATTTACTTGTGGCTTTATTGAGTATGCAAAGATTTTTTCTGTGTGGATCATGACAAGCTATGGATAACATTCCTAAGAATGGGAATTCCAGACCACGTCATTGAATACATGCAGAATGTATGCATGCACCAAGAGGCAGTCACTTAAACAGAATAAGAATATAGTGAGTGGGTTAAAATCAAGAGAGTTGTGAGTCACAATTGTATCTTTTCACCATATTCATACAATGTGTATGTTGAGCAAATAATCTGAGAATTTGGACTATATGAAGAAGAACACAGCACTAAGATTAGTAGAAGACTCTAATAACTTGCAATATACTGATGATACAACCTTGCTTGCTGAAAGTGAAGAAAACTTGAAGCTCTTGTTTATTGATGAAGACTAAGGAGCTCTGGTAGCATAGTGGTTACGAATAGGGCTGCGAACCACAAGGTCAGCAGTTCAAAACTACCAGCTGTTCCATGGGAGAAAGATGAGACTTTCTGCTCCCATAAATATTTACAGCCTCGGAAACCCTGTATAGGGTCAATGTGAGTCAAAACCGACTCCATGGCACATAACAATAAAAACAAAGACAATAGCTTTACACATGAATTACACCTCAACATAAAGAAAACAAAAACCTCCACAATTGGACGAATAATCAGCATCATAATAAATGGGAAAGACTGAGTTGTTAAGGATTACATTTTACTTGGATCCACAATTTATGGTCATGGGAATGTTGTTATACTGAATCATAGTGACCCTATTCACAACAGAATGAAACTCTGCAGGCTCCTACACCAATCTGACAATCGTTGTTATGTTTGAGCCCTTTGCTGCCATCACTATGTCAATCCATCTCATTGGGAGTCTTCCTCTTTTTCTTTGACTCTCCACTTCATCAAATATGATATCCTTCTCAGGGACTGGCCCATCCTGACAACATGTCCTAATTAAAAGAGACAGAGTCTGGTCAATGGCTTCCAAGGAGCACTCTGGATGTACTTCTTCCAACACACATTGGTTTGTTCTTTTGGCAGTCCATGTACTTTAATATTGTCCTCCAACACCGTACCTCAAATGCATCAAATCTTCTATCACCTTCCTTATTCACTGTTCAACTTTCACATGCATATGATGTTATTGAAAATACCATGGCTTGGGTCAGGCACACATTAGTCCTCAAACTGACATTTGTGCTCTTGAACTCTTTAAAGAGGTCATGGAAATAGCAGCCAAGAAAACATATGATGTTTTATACAAATCTATTGCAGAGGATCTCTTCAAAGTGTTAAAAGTAAATATTTCATTTTGCAGACTAAGGTGCACTGGACTCAAGCCACGGTCTTTTCAATTGCCTCATATGCATTTTGAAAACTGCACAATGAATAAAGAAAACTGAAGAGGAATTGAATTATGGTATTGGCAAAGAATATTAACTATACCATGAGCTGACAGAAGAATAAACAAATCTGTCTTGAAAGAACAGCCAGATACTTCTCAGAAACTAGGCAGGGAGACTACAACTCATGTACTTTGCAGTCAAATGCTCTACCCCTGAGCACTATCCCCGTCTCACATAATTTAGACATGTTTTTAGATTCAATCCCTGGAGAAGGATATCATGC
This sequence comes from Chrysochloris asiatica, assembly GCF_000296735.1. Lineage (NCBI taxonomy): Eukaryota > Metazoa > Chordata > Mammalia > Afrosoricida > Chrysochloridae > Chrysochloris > Chrysochloris asiatica. The sequence continues at coordinate 26,641,261 of NW_006408533.1, read as the reverse complement.
TTGGTAAGGTAGAGGGTCACCTGAAAATGAAGAAGAGCCTAAAGAATATTGATTGACAGATTGCCTACAACAATGGTCTCAGAGCAAGGAGTGTGAGGATGGTGTGGGACTGGGCAGTGTCTCTGTTGTAGATAATTGTCATAAGGAGTTGGAATTGCCTCAATGGCACCTAATAATAATAATGAAAATAATAATAATTCCAAAAACGCTTTTTTCAAGCACCAACATCTGCTGCTTGGATCATGGCAACAGTCTTCTGAGTGGTGCCTCTCATTTCCTTTTCTTTATCCCCTTTAATCTACTTCTCAGATTTTTCTGGGTACAAATCTAATATCACTGCCATCCAGTCAGTACCAATTCATAGCAACCCTATGCACAACAGAAGGAAACACTGCCCAATCCTGGGCCAACCTCAGAATTGTTGCCATGCTTGAGCCCATTGATGCTTTCACTTTCCCAATCCATCTCACTGGCTGTACTTCTTTCAACACGGATCTGTTGGTTCTTTTGGCAGCCCATGGCACTTTCAATATTCTCCTTCAACACCATAGCTCAAAGGCATCAATTCTTCGATGGTCTACCTTATTCACTGTCCAGCTTTCACATGCATATAAGGTTATGGAAAATACCATGGCTTGGGTCAGGGGCACCTTAGTCTTCAAGCTGACGTATTTGCTCTTCAACACTTTAAAAAGTCCTTGTGCAGCAGATTTGCCTAATGCAATATGTCGTTTGATTTCTTGACTGCTGCTTCCGTTGAGTGTTGATAGTTGATCCAAGAGGAATGAAGTCCTTGACAACTTCAATCTTTTCTCCGCTGATAAGAATGTTGTTTGTTGGTCCAGGAGTGAGGATTTTTGTTTTCTTTACATTGAGATGCAATCCATACTGAAGGCTGTGCTGGACTGCTAACCACAAGGTTGGTGCTTCAATCCCACCAGTTGCTCCTTGGAAACCCTATACAGGGTCACTATTAGTAGTAACTTACTCAATAGCACTTACTAACAACAACACACACATACACACACATCCATGAGAAGGATTTAAAAATTTCAAGAAAATATCCCATTATCTTTTAATTTAATTTCCCTCAAATTAAGATAATCAGTTGTTGTCAGGTTGATTTTGACACATGGAAATCACATTTTTGTTAAAGTACAATTGTCCTTTATAACGTTTCATGCCTGTATCTTTCAGATGCAGATCACTAGGCTTCTATTCTGACATACATTTAAGTAGATTTAAATTGCCAGTCCCTGGGTATGTAACCCAGCATTTGACCATTTGTGCCACTTAAGAACTCCTTATATACATATTATGCAACTTGTTGCTAGGAGCTATGGAGTCATTCTGACACATAGCAACCCTGTGTACAATGCTGTGAAACACTAATTGGTCCTTCAATTTCCTCACTATATATATTTATAACGAAACATAAAAACAAAATATCAAACTAATTTATTTTCACTAAGTACATGTTATCATTTGTATAGCTCATAGCCTGCCTGGTAAAAGAGATTTTCATATCAGGTTATTTGCTCAGCATACAGGTTGAATAAGTACGGTGAAAGACTACAACCCTGCCATATACCTTTCTTAATTTTAAACCATTTATTGTTCCCAAGTTCTGTTTGAACAATTGCCTCTTGGTCCATGTACAGATTCTTCATGAGCACAATTAAGTGTTCAGAAATATTCATTCTTTGCAATGTTGCCCATAGCTTGTCATGATCCACACAATCAAAAGCCTTTGTGTAGACAATAAAGCACAGGTAAACATCTTTCTGGTATTCTCTGATAAAAACAACTTAATAGTTACCCTGAGAAAAATTTCCAAAGTTACTTATAGCACTCACTATACCTTTGAGAAAGTATCTGTGATTATATTTTGAGTTCATATCATTTGACTCACCATTTATTCTGTAAGGAACCCTGGTGGTGCTATAGGACTGCTAAGCACAAGGTTAGCAGTTCAGACCCATCAGCTGCTCCACAGGAGAAATATGAGACTTTCTGCTCCTGTAATGTGGTGCTGTAGAAGAAGCATTGGATCACAAGTTTGGTTTGAACCACAAGGTAGGAGATTCAAATTCACCAGCTACCCCTCAGAAACCATATACAGGGTTGCTATAAGTCAGAACAGAGTCTACAGCACTTAGCAACAATTCCAACAATGATTTACAGTCTCCCAAACCCTAGACAGGGTTGCTATGAGTCAGAATTGACTGGATGGCAGTGGGATTGGTTTTTATTTTTGATTTTACCTTCTACAGTCTATGGTCATGAGTCTCTAGAAAGGTTTGTGTTTTCTTTCTCATCTCTGTATTTTTACCAACTATGTACTGCTCTCCAGTTACTCTGCATTTTGTAAATATTATGAGACCAGGGTGGTGAATGCATGTTCCAAATCTATATTTTCCAACCCTTTATCTAGAAAAACTATGCTGTATATAATAAATGTCCAGTAACTTTTATCATAAAGAAATATTTATCCTTTGAACCTTTATCTCTTGACCTATTCTAAGTAGACAGTTCTTTTCATATTGTCTGGGCTTGATTTCCCAAATTACACAGGTCTTACTTCTACAAGCCTTAGATTCTTCATTGGAGATTTACTGTTGAAGTTAATCCTAGAGTTTTAGATGCTTGGAAAGAGGAAGAAGGAGGAAAAATACAACTTATGACTGATCTCAGATCCACATTGAGTATTTTTCCTTTGTATTTTCCTATTGAGCATTTCCATAATGAATTCTTTGTCCTCTCCATGTTTTCTTAGACCTGATTGTTCCTTTGTCATACTTATCTCTGAGGATTCATTTACTAACTGAATTTATAAGACTTTACTTCTTTCAGTTGATAACAAATCTAAACTAAAATTTTCAGGCCAGAATCACTTTTTAAGATAATGACAGATATCATTCTGAGCTGCATTCCTCTTAGTTCTTATTGGGAAAGGGCTCTTTTCCTGATGTTTCATCAATAGGCCACTCCCTTGATTTCCCTGGATTTGTTTAGATAAAGAGTTATCAACAGCAGGCAATTAATGTAATGGGACAAGGGATAAGAGTAGATATCCATCACACAATAATGCCTTCTGCAGGAATAAGCAGCCAATCGACCAGGGCCAGCCCCTGGAAACCAATTAGCAGAGTAACCTCCTAATGGAATTTTTCAAGCTGGGATGTGAGAGTTTTCCTCCACTCTACTCATCAGCATTATTATATCTAACAAGATTTAAATATAAGTAAGCACAATAAAGAATTCCATCCATGTCTTTTGTCTAGAAAATCAATGTGCCTATTATTGGAAGAAAGATATTGTTTATAAATGCCTCCTTGAGTCTCTCTTTTAAAATAAACAATGAGATGAAAGAGTCCTTATTTGGATGTCAAGAGTCTTAAATCTTTGTCCTTCTTGTTGTTGTTAAGTGCCATCAAGTTGTTTCTGGTCATAGGGACCCTGTCCTACGGATACTCTGTCTCAGACAAATCCAGACATTTAGTCAATCTATACTCTAAGCATCCAAAAAGGAGCATTCACAATTTTAAGTTTGTGCTTTTTGTGTGTGTTTTAATGTGTGCATTTGTTTGTATGTGCAAGCTTATTGAATCAGGTTCTCCAAACATGATACTACATGTCCACTAATTAATATTTTAAATATACATTTTAGATCCAGGGTTTCTGAGGAACAAGAGTTGAGTTTGAACAGTTGATCTTGCGATTAACAGTCCAGTGCTTATTCTACAGCACCACACCAGGATTTTGTGATTTTAGGAACACAATTTCTGACCTTTTTAATTATTATTATTCATCTGCACAATGGGAGATTTATATGAACTAAGCCTTAAAAAAATCCCTCTTATACTTAGTATCATCCTGCATGATATGGCAATGATACAGCCTTGCTTACTGAACGAGAAGAGTATTTGAAATACTTATTGATGAAAATCTAAGACCTCAGCCTTTGGTATGGGTTGTGAAAGAATTCATTTTGCTCAGATTAACCATCAGCATTCATGGAAACAGCAATCAAGAAATCAAACTACAGAGTCCTGGTGTGGCAGTGCAGGTTAATGTACTGGACTGCAAGGTTGGTTTGAACCACAAGGTTGGCAGTTCAAGCTCACCAGTCACTCCTTGGAAACCCTATACAGGATCACTATGAGTAGGAATCAACTTCATGACACTTAGCAACAACAACAATTTCATTAAGCAAATCTGCTGCACAAGATCTCTTTAAAGTGTTCAAGAGCAAAGAGGACTAAAGTGCGACTCACTCAAGCCATGGTATTTTCAATCACCTCATATGCATGTGAAAGTTGGACAGTGAATGGAAGAGCATAGAGGAATTGATACATTTGGGTTATGGAGATGGAGGAGAATAGTAAAAGTACCATGGACATCCAAAAGAACAAATTGATTTGTGTTGGGAGAAGTACATCAAGAATGTTGATTGGAATCCAGGATTGCCTTTGTGTCTCAAAATTTTGATATATTGTCAGGAGGGCCTCATTCCTGGAGAAGGATATCATGTTTGGTAAAGTGGATTGTCCTAGGAAAAGAGAAAGATCTCCAAGGAGATGGACTGGTTCCATGGCAGCAACAATGGACTCTTGGTTGATGTATGACTGGGCAGTGTTTCATTCCGTTGTGCATATGGTCACTATGCACAATGAGTCAGTACTGTCTCGATGGAACCTAACAGCAACAACAACAAAAATCCTCTTGCATTTATTTCCATAACTGGTTTTCTATATATTGCTGTTGTTGTTAAGAGTCTTATAGCTATTCTATGTCGTTTCCAAGGAGCAGCTGGTGGGTTTGAACTGCTGGCTTTGTGGTTTTCAGTACAGTGTGGATCTTACAGCACCACACCACAGGAATACAAATTAGGCAAACTTCAATCATGTAAACCATATGATCTATTGGGACTGTAGCAATGTTCTGTTTACCGTGGTTTGAGCAGGACTTCAGTTGAGTTCTTCCAGATTCAGTCACGGCCAATGAAGTGAAACTGGAAAAGCCCAAAGGAGAGATTGTAAACAATGGGTAAACTGGGACAATAACCAGGACAGGAAAATTTAGGAATCAGCACTCTGCTGGAAACATTCTCTCCAGCCTAGGAAACAAGTACAGTGTGCAAGTTGTATAGTAACCAAATTTCTTCACAGATACAGACAAAAACAAAGGTGCCCAGTTTAAAAAAAAAAAAAAAAGGAAGCCAACTGATCCCATTGTTTTTCATATATGTCAGTCTCCACAGCCCTGGCATTCTTCCACATCTGACTCCTGAAAGGTATTATTATGCCTTTTCTGAGTTTCCTATTAGAAGAGTTTGGTCTACAATTTTTCCTATTCTGAGTGTCAGTCTTGTATACACACAGTCTACAAATTTAATCTGTTCTGATTTTGCTGCATGGACCATAACTGAAATCATTTAAACTTGTTTGAAGCCCCAGATTAAAGTCAATTTGCTAAGGTACACAAGTATCTAAAATATATACAAAAGTCGTCTAGGATTACCTTGAAAGAAAACATTTATTATCCTTCTCAAAGACACGGTCATAACTCACATGGGTAGATATATGTTCATTTACACTGAACACTGAGCATTAGTTAATCTTTAGCTTTATATTATTAGGCAGTTACCACAAACATTCATTCATTAGCACTTCATACAACAGTACTGTGGGAATGGAAGCTTTGCTACATAAGTGGTGTCTTTTTTATGAGTCTCTTGAAGCAATTGCAGACCCATATAACTACAAAACTATTGTCCATCATTGTGGAAAATTGTGAGGAAGAAGACGAGAAAATTATACATGATTAAAACTAGTGCTGTTTTTGTTTTGTTTTAAAGCAGGGAATAAACAAATATTAGTAAGCATCTACTAAAGCATCAGATCCTTTATATGTATATTTCACTAAAATATTATAAGCTCACAGCAAAGGGTTTTACTGAGTCAATATTTACCAAAGTTGGTAAATTACTGTGCAAATAGAAGACGCAAAATTCAAAACCAGATCTGTCAAAATTACAACACCACGTATGCTTTAAGGGGAAAACAAATCATCAAGTTGATAGTTTAAATGAAAAACCAATTGTAGTAAAAATAAAAAGCAAATGCTATATCCTATTGAATAGTGAATTTAGCATACATTTCTGTCAAAGTGCCAAAAATGGAAAGAAAAAAAGCAAAATTTTGTAGAAGTAATTGCTGGTCATTAGATGAGAACTAAGTTGACTAAGAGAATAGAATTTTTTATATGACTGTTAAAATGCCAAAATGAATCTTGTTATGTTGTTAAGTGCCATCAAGTTAGTACTGACTCACAGAAACCCTGTAGAGTGTTTCTGAGGAGTGGCTGGTGAGCTTGCATCTCTAATCTTGCACTTTGAAGCAAACTTGCAGTGCAGCACATTAATCCACAGAGCCACACCAACACTCTTTATATCTTAATTTCAGAAAAATAAATACCACCACTACCCCTGCCCCTGTGGATGTGATGGAAATACATGGACTTAACATTGAGATTTTCAATAACCTCATATGCATGCGAAAGCTGGACAATAAATAAGGAAGACCATAGAAGAATTGATGCTTTTGCGTTATGGTGTTGGAGGAGAATATTGAAAGCACCAGGCACTGCCAAAAGAACCAATAGATCTGTTTTGGAAGAATTGCAGCCAGAGTGCTCCTTGGAGGCCAACGTGGCCAAACTTTGTCTCCCATATTTCAGAAATAATGTAAGGAGGGACCAATTGCTGGAGAAGGATATCAAGTTTGGTAAAGTAGAGGGTCAGAGAAAAAGAGGAAGACCCCCCAACGAGATGGATTGGCCAAGAGGCAGCATCAATTGACGCAAGCATGGAGTGAGGTTGGCCCAGGATCGGGCAGTGTTTCGTTCTCCTGTGCATAAGGTCGCTATGAGTGTGTACTGACTCGATGGCACCTAACAACAATATCAACAACACAAAGATTGGCAGAGGACCAGATTTGAAGAGAAGAAGGAAGAAAATGACTTTGCACACTTTGTGGTTGAGGTGTCTGTGAGAGAGTCATTTGGAACCAACTGGATACATAGCTCAACCTTCAAGCAAATGACAGCAGGTGTGGTAAGTGAACAGTAGCATCAGGAAGGCACGCATTCCCTGGAAAAATCAATTATAGGAGAACAATAGGGCAGCATTTTCCCAGGATTAAAGCTGAGAAAGTAGAAAGGGACAGGGAAGAATTAAGTATAGAAACTGGAAACACAGGGAGGGATTTGCAAGCTATGTTATAAAACAAAATGTGCATGACTTGTTGAATGGAAAACCAATTTGCTCTGTAACTATCACACAAATTGCAACAGAAAGTTTACAAAAAAATAATAAAATAAAGAAACCTGTAATAAGGAAAAAGTGTAAAACAGATAAAAAGAGATGATGACACTTGGTGAGTCAAAGCCGGTTGCCAATTGGTGAAATTTAATTTTTTTTAAGTTTATTGTTACATCAAGGAGTCTTTGGTGGTGCCATGTGTTAAGCTTTGGACTGCTAACTGAGAGACCAAAAATTCAAACTCACCAGCCACTCCTCGGGAGGAAGATAATGCTGTCTACAACCTGTGTGCTGAGCAGATAATCCAAGAAGCTGGGTTCTATGAAGAAAAATGTGTCATCAGGATTGGAGGAAGACTCATTAACAACCTAAAATATGCAGATGATGCAACCTTGGTTGCTGAAAATGAGAGGACTTAAAACATTTAGTTATGAAGACCAAAGAACACAGCCTTCGGTATGGATTACATCTCAATGTAAAGAAAACAAAAATCCTCACCACTGGACCAATAAACAACATTCTTATCAATGAAGAGAAGATTGGAGTTGTCAAGGACTTCATTCTTCTTGGATCAACTATCAACTGCGTTTTGGGAGCACAGGAAGCAGCAGTCAAGAAATCAAACGACATATTGCATTAGGCAAATCTGCTGCACAAGGACTTTTTAAAGTGAAGAGCAAATATGTCAACTTGAGGACTAAGATGTGCCTGCCCCAAGCCATGGTATTTTCAGTAACCTCATATGCATGCAGAAGCTGGATAGGGAAGACTGTAGAAGAATTGATACTTTTGAGTTACAGTGTCAGAGGAGAATATTGAAAGTGCCATGGGCTGCCAAAAGAACAAACAGATCTGTTTTGGAAGAAGTGCAGCCAGAGTGCTCCTTGGAGGCCAGGATGGCCAAACTTAGTCTCTCACACTTCGGACATATTGTCAGGAAGGTCCAGTAGCTGGAAAAGGAGATCATGTTAGGTAAGGTGGAGGGTTAGAGAAAAAAAGGAAGACCCCAGAGAGATGGATTGGCAAAGTGGCAGCATCAATGGGCTCAAGCGTGGCAACAATTGTGAGGTTGGTCTAGGACCAGACAGTGTTTCCTTCTGTTGTGCATAAGGTTGCTATGAGTCGGTACCAACTCGATGGCACCTAACAACAAAAACTCTGTGAAAAGACATATGGTCTCAGAAATCTACTCTGCCTTAAAAGGGTCTCTCTGAGTCAGAATTCATTCAATGGTAATGGGTTTGGCTTTCATTTATTGTTATACCCCTGGGAGCTTGAAATTAGCCTTGGTGAAAATGTTTATACCATTAGAAAATGGAGGGAGTTTGTTTTTGTTTTGTTTTGAGCTGGTTGTTAACACATTTTGCCAACTAGGCAAAATTCCACCAAAAGCTAGAATTCAGACTCTTGTCATCTGTGATTCTATTCCAAGCACCAAAGGAAAAGTAATTATGCTTTGTGCTTTCTCATCTCTAGTTGGAGGAGATAATCTTCATTAACTAGAATTCTATATCACCTCGATGATAAAATAAATGCCAGTCTTCAGAAAGAGCTAGGCACACAAGAAGCTGAGGCACAACAGAAAAGAGCTCATATGAAGTGTGAAACTGTTATGAACACTGAGCACCATTTATTTTCAGTGAAAGCACATAATTTATTAAGAATGAACAAAAAGGGAAAGTCATCACTTTTCCTGCAGTTAATAACGCCCTCCACTTCCCCTGTCTCCAAATGCTTTGTGCAGTGAAGTTCAGAAGATAAGGGGGTGGGGGTGGGGGGGAGGAAATCCTGGTACAGCTTTTCCTTCCAGAGGTCTAGTTAAAAGCTTACTAGTCTTTTCTTAGATCAAACCTAACTTGAAAAGCTTCAGCTGTGGTCTCTGTTTGTCACTATAAGAAGGAATTAAAGTGATTTAGAGCTAAGATCCTAGCATGACACTTCCATCTTCTCCCCAAACTCACATTTTCTTGTATGGAAACCCATGGATAGGCAGTCCATGAAGAAATGATAGGAAAGAATGGCCTATGCATTTTGTACATACATTATGGATCTCACATTCCAAGCTGAGTTCCAGTGGTTTTTCTCTCATCAATCTGAGGGATTTGTCACAAAATACCCAAATAGGCTCATTTATTTCTCATTTTCCTCCTCCTTTATTTATAGATTTCAGGCAGGACTCTTGCTGTGGGGATTTGCATCTTCTGGCATTGTCAAGGTCAAAGTACAAAAGACTTTGAGTGCATTCTAAGGCCTTTTAAATAGATGTTCACCTCCTGGAGTGATGTATTAAAAAAAGATACTTTGTTCAGAATGGACCCACAGGCTCCTACAATTTGTTTGTCTTCTATTAAAGACTAAGCAGCTACATTTTCATTTCAAATTCCACATAACTGTGTTCAGAATTGCTTAAATCTGGAGTTGTCTGTAGACAGGGAAGTACCTCTCAGAATTCCTGTCTGTCTCTCAGTTTTAGGCATTGCAGAGCCTTGTCACTTCGCTGACTCACAACAGTTTCTGACCCAGTATCTGAGGTCCTAAGCAGCTGGTGTAGCCTCTTTTGTCTAAATCTTTTCTCTTTCTCTAAAATTTGCTCAAGGAGGCCTGGTGGTGCAAAATGTAAGCACTGACCTACTAATTAAATTGTTGGTAGTTCGAACCTACCCAGCAACTCCACAGGAGAAATACCTGACGATCTGCCTCCACCAACATTGCAGCCTGGGGAACCCTAGTTGGTAGTTCTACTTTTACAATTAGACTCCATGACACCTAACAATAACATTTGCTCATAACCCCTCTCATGCTTTTGTATTCTCTCTTCCTGCCTCTGGATCTAAGCTTATTCTCAATAGATTTGCCAATAAATAATGCATATTGTATGTCTATATGGTAGTGATTGAGAATATATTCATCTTAAAATATCCAATTAAGGTTGTGTACAACCTAAGGAGAGACAGGATAATGATCACCCAATGATGATTTCAGGGACTGTCAGACCTCTGTTTATTTACATGTCTGACAAATTCCTGTGAGAATATAGGGCATTTATTTAACATCTCCAGATCTGCTGTCCAATATGTAAAACTGAGAAAATAATAATGACTGCTTAATAAGCTTGTGGTGAGAAATAAATACAAAATGCATGTAGAGTGCTTGCACTGATAAAGTATGCCCAAAATGCAAATAAGAATATAGCTGTTGTTAATTACTTGTGCTTTGACAGACTTCACTAACCAGAAAAAGTACAAGAACAACAACAACAAAAAAACAAACCCCAGGATATTGAATTCAGATGCAGCCTCCAATAACCTCAGCCTCCAAAACAAAGAAGAAGCCTGGGGCATGCATGATTCTGTGGCGGGAATGAGGCCTGGATTCTCAGAGCAAGTAGTCATGAAAGAATTGGAGGTCAAAATGAAAACCTGGCCCCAGGCTCCCTGTCTGACCTCTGATTTTTTTCCTTTCTACTCATTTCAGGTTTTCCAACTGTGCAACATTTGCTAATGTCCTTGGGGCTGGCGAATCAACTGGACCAAAGCATAGATTGACCTAACTTCCTTCCTCCAATCTTAGAATCCAGGATTGTAAAGCATACAATGATTCAAGAAAAGTTTTTCTGGAAAAAAAAATGTGTTCTACATTAAATATAAAGATGAATTACATGGCATCTAGATTTCAGAAATATTAACATGTAGAAAACAAGTGTCTTGAAAGCAACAAGGCTTTTTTAAACCAAGAAAATCGGGTTGCTGTTGTTGTAAGGTGCCCTATGCAGGATAGAATAAAACCACTGATCAGTCTTCTGTCATTCTTACAATCACTGCTGTGTTAGATACCATTGTTGCTGACACTGTATCAATGCATCTGGTTGAGGGTCTTTCTCTTTTTCACCGAGCCTCCGCCTTACCAAGCATGATGTCCTTTTCCAGGGACTGGTCCCTCCTGACTGCATGCCTAAACAACAATACAAAATATTGCCATCCTCGATGCCAAGAAGCACTCTGGCTGTACTTCTTGGTCTGTGTACAGATTCCTCATGAGCACAATTAAGCATTCTAGAATTCTCATTCTTTCCAATGTTTTCCATAGTTAGTTATGATCCACACTGTAAAAACACTTTGTAGAGTGAATAAAGCACAAGTAAATATCTTTCTGGTATTCTCTGCTTTCCGCCAAGATACATCAGATCCCAACAATGGCATCTCTCCTTCCATGGTCTCTTCTGAATTCAGGTTGAATTTTTGTGAGCTCCCTGTTGATGTACGGCTTCAACCATTTTTGAATTATCTTCACCCAGATTTTGTTTGTATGTGATATTAATTATGTTGTTCTATTCGGTTACCTTGCTTTGGCAAGGGGACAAATATGAATCCTTCCAATCGGTTGGCCACGTAGCTGTATTCCAAATTTTTTGGCATAGATGAGTGAGTGTCTCCAGCACTACATCTGTTTGTTGAAACATTTCAATTGGTAGTCCATCAATTCCTGGAGACTTGTTTTTTGTGAAGGTCCTCAGTGTAGCTTGGACTTCTTCTTTCAATACCATTGGTTCTTGATCATATGATACCTCTTGAATTGGTTTAAGATCAATGAATCATTTTTGGTACAGTGATCCTGTGTATTTCCTACATTTTTAGACGTTTCCTACATCATTTAATATTTTGGGCATAGAATCCTTTAACATTGCAACTCAAACCTTGAATTTTTTCTTCAGGTCTTTCAGCTTGAGAAGTGCTGGGCATGTTCTTCCCTTTTGGTTTTCTAATTCCAGATATTGAACATTTCATTATAAAATTTGACTTTGTCTTCTCAAGTCACCTTTTGAATTTTTCTGTTCAGCTATTTTACTTCATCATTTCTTCCAGTCATATTAGTTTCTCTGTGTTCAAGAGCAAGTTTCAAAGACTCTTATTACATCCAGTTCAGTCTTTCTTTCTTTCTGTCCTGTCTTTTTAATGATCTTTTGGTTTCTTCATCTAAAATATTCTTAATATCATTCCATAACTTCTCTTGTCTTATTCGGTCATTAGTGTCTAATGCATCAAATCTCCTCTTGAGATGTTTTCTATCTTCAGATGGAATATATTTAAGGTCATATTTTGGCTGTCCTCGAGCTGTTTTAATTTATTCAGCTTTAGCCTTACCTTGCACTTAACTCATATTTCTCACCAATTCTCTTTCCAACTGACTGGTTGTTGTTGAATTCAGACTTTTTTTGTGTGTTTTTTAAATTCTGTACCAGTTAGGTCATATTCTATATATCTGAAGTCTAGAAATGTGAACAAAAACACAGCTCAGTCATTCAGAGTAGGATGTGAGAGAGCAAAGACTCAGAACTATAAGGATTCCAAGATCTAAGTATATGGTTGGAAGGCCAGGTAAGTAATATTGTTGTTGTTGTTGTTAAGTGCCATTGAATCGGTTCTGACTCATAACAACCCTTTATATGTTTTCCGAGGAGCAGCTGGGTTTGCACTGCCAACCTTGTGGTTCATAGTCCATTGAGGCTCCTACCCAGGAGTTCTAAGTGATATTTGTGGTTCACAGTCCATTGAATGCCACCCCTGGAGTTCTAAGTGATATTTGTTGTTAAAAACTATCAAGTCAGGATAAGGTTTCCAGGAAGCGGCTGGTGAGTTTGAACCTTGTGGTTCATACTGACCTTGTGGTTCAGCACTTTATTCCACAGTGCCACACCAGGACTGTTCATAATATAAACATGAATAAATTAAAAATAATGACACAATATTTGATTGAGTATGATTTAATAAGCAATGTGCAAATTGGAGAAAATTTTCTCATGCAAGAAGAAGCTGTTTCCAGAGACTGGAAAATTCACAGAGGCTTAAATAACTTTTGCTTAAACAATATGAGTTTCCATGGTAATGGAGTACTTAATGGCTACTGAGTTAACATTAAAATTATAACTTCAGGGAAGCTCTGTCTCTCCACCAACCTGCAGTCCCGAGACTACTATATATCTAAATTAAATAAATGTGACTCTTTCTCATTTAATCACAGGCTAATGGTTTTGTTGTGGTAGTCTCTTTGTTGTTGTTAAGTGCACTTGAGTGGATTCAGAACCGTAGCAACCCCGTGTAGGGTTTTGGAGAAGCAGCTGGTGAGCTTGAACCACTATGCTTGCAGTTCAAACGGTTTTGCAAACTAGCACAGTAACCCACAGAGCCACACCAGGTATTCTCTTTGGCACAGGGAAAAAAGTCAAATTAGCCATTAGGAAAAAAAAAAAATCACTAGCAGATTAATTTGAGTCAGAAATGTTTAAATTCATGGATAAGAAAAGTCTTTTTGGATAAAAAGTAGCATATCTATTTTTAACATAAATGTAATTCCACATTAGAAGAAATGGACTTCTGACTTACTGCATGCATCTGAGACAGAAGTCCATGTGTGTTGCAGATGATCAACGCACAAAACCGCTCACCAAAAGGTATGAGGTTCTATTCCACCCAGAGTTGCCTTGTTAGAAAGGTCTGGCAATCTACTTCTGAAATATCAGCCATTGAAAACTCTATGGAGCACAGTTCCACTCTGACGAACATAAGGTTGCCAGGAGTCAGTGCCAACAACTGGTTTTACATTTGAGACCAGGAGCTCCTTTCACACATCCATTCCAGAACCAGAGCAGCACACAAGTATGGATAATCTGATAGACGAGGCAGTGTGATGGGTTGGCTACTGAAATAGCATCATCTGGGTAAGGGAAGAGGCCTAGGAGAGCCAAAAATGACAAGTATGCTTCGCTTATCATCTGTTTACACAATGTCTGACTGCATATATACCCATGGTCTCATAAATTTTGTTTTATTTTAACAGAAACAAAGTTCTTCTTTTGTGGCAGTGCAGGATAATGCATTGGACCCCAATGTCAGTTTGAACCACAAGGTCAGAGGTTCAAACTCACTACCCGCTCCTCAGAAAGCTCTATACAGGGGCGCTATGAGTCAGAACCGACTTGATGCCACTTAACAACAACAACAATAATGACTTTAAAGGCACTAAACCTAATCTCTTACAGCACTGGGTCTTGGGTAGATTATAGGAAGGTAAACCAAAGGACAGTACTAGGTGCAGGCTCTCAGAATTTGTCTGGCAAGTGGGCAGGGCAGGATGCTAGATGCTGGGTCTGCTCCTGTTACTTAGGTGGGCAAAACAATAAAAACAGCTGGGATTTCACTTTCACTCCTTCCTTCCTCACTTGCTTCCTCACCACTTCACTCCTGTCACCATCCTCTCAGCCACTGTTGTTGATGCTGAATCACATTCTTCTAGCTTCCGTCAGCACTTCCAGCAGTAGCAGCAGTGACAACAACTGCAAAAAGGACAATTGGAAGTGGGCTCCCATAAGGGTTAATATGGCATTCACAAAACAACCATATCACATAAAGTCCTATTTCACAGACTGTATCATGATCTTAAGTGACACATACTTGCAGTTACTTGAGCCTTGGTGAAGTTTAGACTTTAAAATCCTAGGAGTTTTAGAATAGCATTGTGATTAAGAGCTCATACACAAGACATGGACTTGTAAGGACATGAACCCAACTGATAGAGAGAAGATGGTAGGATTGTTGTTGTTCTAAGTGTCATCAGCTTGGTTCCAACTCATGGCAACCTTGTGTAGGATTTCAGGGGAGCAACTGGTGAGTTTGAACTGCTGTCCAAGTGTTTTGCAGTCCAGTGCAGATCCTAAAGTACCACAATTGGTATTATAATTGTAACTGTTAAAGGGGGAAATAAGGCTCCTGCGAAACATAGTATTTACGAGTCAGACTGCTAAACTCAAGGTCAGTAGTTCGAAACTACAAGCTGTTCCACAGGAGCAAGATGAGGCTTTCTGCTCCCATAAAGATCTATAGCCTCGGAAAGCCTATGCAGGGATGCAGGGTTGCTAGGAGTCAGAACCAACGCCACAGCACATACCACCACCACCATCAATGTGTCCTGTGAGATGATGAGCTTATCTTCCCTTTTCCTTCACCTGTTCTTTTATCTTACCTTTTGATGCCTGCCTCACCCATCATTTCAGAAGCTGCCTTTTCCTTAAACATATCATTGAAAGAGCTGTACTCTGAATATTTCTAATTTTAGTCTTGTTCCCACAGGCCATCTGGAAGTCTGAATAAATCTCTAAGGATCCATGCAGTTGCTGACAAGGAAGAAGACCTCACTTTCATTTTATTGTCCCACTGGGAGTCCTTGGGTGGTGCAAATGGCTAACAAACTCAACTGCTAATTGAAATGTTGGAGGTTTGAGTACACCCAGCGGTACCTTGTGAGAAAATCTGGTGATCTATCTCCCAAAAAGGAGCCATTGTAAGTATGGAGCACAGTCCTACACAGATACACATAAGATTATCATGAGTCAGAGTTAACTTCACCGCAACTGTTTATGTTTTGTTTTTTCATCCCACTAATGAGAGTCTTCATGAATTTCTTTCATATGAGACATTGCTCCCTTCCATTGTATTGGATCTGATAGATATGGAAATGGCTCAGATTAACCAGATAGCTTTTTACCTGAATCTCATGAATATACAGAACAGTTACATAAAAGCAGCCAATAATATAAAGAAAGGCAAAATACGATACAGCAATGTGTACATATTTATGTGTGTCCATATTCCTCTGGGGATCTCAACTCTCTCCTATTTTCTGATGAAAGTGCCAACAGTCATCTATCATCATTGTCCTGATGTGAATGAATATAGACTCAAAGTAGTTTTTGTACCAGGTGATTTTACACTTTAAGCCTAACTCTAGTTATAGTCTCAAAAGCCATTGCTCCCTCAGAAACGAATCTACTATATCCACATCGTAGATGTCATATTTAGTAAAGAGAGTTATACTTGTCCTTACAGAGTCACATCCTCTGTGTACAAGCAGGCTCTACCCTTCGCTTTGGCAGCTTCACAAGCCAGCAGCATGGCACAGGCTAGAAGCGGCTTTCTGCTGCAGCCAGAGCAGCCAGTACACGTGAATTCTCTCTAGTCCTGGCCAGAGTCCAGGCTCTTCTCTCTGTGACATGCTTCTCATAACATAACTGGATCCTGCCATACCACAATATGATGTTTCTGGGGGCCATGCCAATTGCACGCCTTTCCCAACTCATTCACTGTTCCGTGGGTCAGTTACCAGTACAATAAATGACAAGGAGCCCAGCCAAGCAACAATTACGGCAACCATGCCATTCCAAAGCCTGATTTCACCCCCTTCCAGGTATGTGTGGCCTACAAGTTTGAAAAGCAATTCCTTTCAACTACTTTTCCCCATGAAATAATATCATTCCATGTGTTACTGTGCAAGGAAACAGCTATGACTTGTGTTAGTAGTGGTACAGGATAGAACATGGGTAAGTTATTAGAGACTTAAATGTTAGCTCTGCATATCGGCTGGTTGGCAGTATGGCTTTGAAGAAGCCTTTAATCTCTGCTGTTATGTTTGCTGCTAAGCAAAGGCTGATACTCACTCTTCCTAAATTGCAGGGGCTATTAGACAGACTATCAGAGAGACTGGAGCATTCTGAAAAACTTTAAAACATAAAATAGTATTAAAAGAAGTAAGGAAGTTGCTCATTCAACACATTTGTTAATATTACTCAGAATAAGCAGGCCCATTTTCAGAGGCAGGTTGGTCAATTGCAGCTGTCACATTTTTCCACTTATGCAAGATATGCAGCCTAAATTAGAAGGGAGTCTTGGATAAGAGAAGTTAAGTTCATCCCACTGAATACTAAATATTCATTGAGAGTCTATCATGAGCAATGTACTGTGCTATATGTTTTCATTTTAGTGATTTGTCCAAGGTCAGAGAACTGGTTAGTGGAGGGCCAAACTAGTTGCCCTCACTCCCAGCTGTGTGATCCATCATTCTATTCCATCACACATTCTAAAGTCAACAATTATTTTCAACTGGGCAAATAACAGGGGATTTATCTGCTTTAGGTTCACAACTATTTCATCTGAAGCTTTACATAAAGCACTCCAAGTTTTCCAGAAATATTTCTTGAAATGTCTCTGAATTTAGGGAGAGAAAAAATATACCAGTGACAGCAAGATGTTTCGAAAGAGAAAAATGCTATCTGAGAAATATAACTGGATTCCTAAGGAAAAGCAGCTAAAGAACCCATGTGGAGCAAACACAATCAATATAGAAATGATTCTGCAATTATTGGCAGCCCTAAATTCACTAGCTGTTATCTGAAAAGAAAAGCAAGTCAGACCAGAGGTTCAGCAATATGACCCGAATGATCACCTGCCACTCTAAATTTAATCATTGCCATCCAATACTGGGGTGATCTCAGGAAGCTGTATCCAGTCAGCTGTGACCCTAGCTGCCTAGATATAAAATAAGTAAAGGAAAAGAAATTTGGTTCTTGTCGGAGAGCACATCATGCTGATTTATCAACCTGAAATATAGTTTAATCTGCATAAAAATGGAGTCTTGCAAACTGACTGGGATTAATAGGCTCCAACTCTAATTCCTTCTGGTGGTCTCATTTGAACAGACCATCCATCACCGTGACCTCTTTTGATAATAGCCTTACTGTAATATTTAATTTCACATTAATTAGGTTGTAACTTAGCCAATGTTCATTTGCAGAATAATCATTAAAGACTTTACTGTGCTTCCTTGCCCCCACTCTTAACCAACATCCTCGTGAATTTCATCACCTTCCAGGTATCAATGGCCTATAAGACTGAAAGGAAATCACTTCTGTTATTTTTTCCCCATGAAATAGTGTCATCCTCTTAGTTATTTATTATACAAGGAAATTGTTATAACACATATTAGTACTGGTATAGGATACAACATGCTTAGATTATTAAAACTGTTCAAGAATCGTGTATGTTTAAATAGAAAAGGGTATTTGGTGGTTGTTGGTCAGTGCCATCGGGTGGGTTCTGATTCATAGAAACCCTGTATAGGGTTTCCAAAGAGTGGTTGGTGGGTTTGAACCACTGACATTTCAGTTAGCAGTCCAGTGCTTATCATATAGTGCCACACCAGGACTCCAGAAGGACATGGAATACTAACCTAGATTGTTTACCTGGACGTTAGAACAGGACATTCATTTAAAGCCTATTATGGTTCAATGGGAAAAAATCGAGTTAACAGCACATTTGACACATTTAATTTATTTCTATTTAAGTTAGGGTCAGGGGGAGTCATCTAACTAACTACTGCTTCTTAGTCAGAACATGTTGAAACATGGGACATTATGGATTCTTGTCAATTTAGTTCATTTCATCACAATGTAACATGTTCATGAGCTCCTATTATGTGTCCTTTATATGTTATAAAGCTGTCCTCAGGAGGTATGCATGGACTTTGGGGATAAAAGACAGTTCATGCCACATCTAGTAGAGAACTTTATCCCACAGTACCACACCAGGGAATCTACTAAGCCAATTCAATTCAAAGTAGAAAGATCAACTCCGAAGGTTATAGTGATTTTGTTTTATTTTGTTTTCAGGATTCCAAAGAAGTAATCGTGATAAAGTTTCCCAAAGGATACAGGATGATTGAGACAGCTGATTATAAAGAAGTT
>NW_006408533.1:26613993-26622268 GCF_000296735.1 Chrysochloris asiatica | reverse complement strand
AGAGTAGCAAGGGCTGTCCTATGAGAATTTTGTTTGGAAACCTTATCCAATCTACCCTACAGTCCTGATCTTGTCCCTTCATACATTATTTTTCTATTCCCCAAACTAAAAAAAAAAAAAAAATCAAAGGAATAAAAATTTTGAGTCCCTAAAGAATGCAAAACCTGCCATTTTGTCACTGGTGTAAAGTGAAGAGTGCAGAATTCTTCAGGGGAGGCTTGTTGTTGTTGTGAAATGCCATCGAGTCAATTCCCACCCATAGCACCCTATGTAGGGTTTCCAAGGAGCAGCTGGTGAGCTTGAACCACCGACCTTATAGTTCAAACGACTTTGCAGTCTGACACATTAGTCCACAGAGAGATGGAAACACAGCCTTCAGAAGTGTATAGAACCAGGTGGAGGATGTGTCAAGAAACAATAGGTTAATATTATAACGTTTGTTTAATAAAGGTTTCTATGATTTTGTAGCAGAACTTTTATATATATATATATATATATATATATATATCTGATTCTCTGAGCAGTCGGAGGACCAAAGTGCTGCCATTGACAAAGGCAGAGGAATTAAGATTAATTAAAACTGGCCTTCCGGGCAAGAACAGCCTAAGAATAGATGAGATTTCATTCTGTTTCCCAGAAAGAGTCTAGGACATTTCTGCTAGATTGATGTCAGAGGGGATTGGTAATTGACACTTGAAGGTTACCTAAAGCTTTTGGATATATTGAAGACTCCCAAATTAATCGTTTCTGTTAATTTCTTCTTCAAATATGTGCTTAAATGTTACATTAACATATATGTCTTCCCGGGGTATTCTATAAAATATAGCATTCTACTCACCTCTGTCTGATCTATACTATTCATCTGAAGGTCTCAATTCCAAATTCATATATCTGCCTGTATAATAGATAACAGTACTTGGAGTTCTAGTAGCGACTTCAAACTTAAAATGTCTAAATCCAAATTCTTGACATCTTTCTTCAAAGGTCTGCTCAGCTCCAATCCCTCCTTGTCAGTAAATAGTGAGTCCATTCTTTTCAGTTTTCTCAGTCCAGATCAGTGTTAATCCTTTATCCCAACTTGCTCTCACACTTATATGTCAACCAATCATTTTTCCTGACTTCCATAATATATCCAGAGTTTGATTTCTGCATATCAACTCCAGCCATCCTCCTCTCTTATCTGGGCAATGCAATCATTTCCCAACTGGTGTCTTATTTCCACCTTTGCCCATCACGGTTCATTGCACTTTGTTGTTGCTGTTAAGTGTTGCTAAGTTGCTTCCAGCTCATAGCAACCCTACGTATGGTTTCCAAGGAGTGACTGTTGGGCTTGAACCACTGACCTTTAGGTTAGCAGTCCAGTGCTTATCTTATAGTGCCACAGAAGGACTCTTATTTAAACTGGTTTTCTTGTTGTTTAATGCTGGCGAGTCAATTCTGACTCAAAGCAACCCTCTATAGGGTTTTCAAGGCTTTAAATCTTTGTGGGAGCAGAAAGCTTTAGGAGTGGCTGGTGGGCTCAAACTGTAGACCTTGTGGCTCTCAATCTAGTGCTTATTGTATGGAACTACCACACTTCCATTTACACTGTAGTCATAGTTAATTTTTTAAATCCAGATCACTCCAAGCCTCGATTCAAAACTGTGGTCAGGTGACTCAATGCAAAAGTCAACATATTTACAAGGCCTTCTAGCACCCCATATAATCTTTCCCCCACTTTCTCTGTGATGGTGTAAACAGTAATATCTTCGGAAGGGCATCCTAGGATGTATAGACAGTATCAGGGGAAGGCTGAACAAGCATCTACAAGGAAAGCTGTATAGTATTATTAGTAGTATATGACTAGTTATACTATACTGAAAAATAGGAATGGAAATCATCATCTATGTTAGTGATTTCACACTTACATGTGAATTGTACCTATTATTTTATTGCAGGGAAAAATTCAATGCTCCCTCTGTTTTCTTTCAGCCTTGATTTAAAGAGTTAGAATTGTTTCTCTTCTTCAGTCTTCCTCTAATTTTTATGCGGGTTCTGGGATGCATGGAAACTCAAAATCTTTAGAGTAGATACCATCTTTAAATGTAAACGATTTCTAGAAAATCAAACAAGAAGAATAAGTGACGTTAGTTCTGATCATGTGACCGCTATAGAAATAATTTTATATTATATGGCAGTTAGTATAATTCACTCTTATTATTTCAAGTTCTTACTGAATAAGAAAAAGTTAAATTTTATCATGCTATAATTATTAACCTGATAAAACTGGCTACAAATTAATTGCCCAATGCATATGATAATAACATGTTACACTTGAAGTTTATATGCATTATTATTTATTCCTAAATTGATCACCCACAAAACCATGAAAAGCAAACATTGTTATTCACATTTGATAGATGAGGAACTGAGATATAGACTATGAAGTGGCACACCAAAAGTCACACAGGACGTGGTTGGTAGAACCAGACTGTGTATTAGGGTCCAAATTTGGAATCATTAAAATATGCCTTCTTTGGAAAGATTGCTTTTCAACGTAAAATTCTCAATTCGTATAATTTACAATCATAGATCCAGTCTTATAAAACCAAACATACTCAATTTTGTTTCAAATACCAATCAAATGGCCATCTGTTGTAAACAAAAAGGTTGAAGATCTGGAAATGATTAGACAGTTAAAACGCACACACACACATACAAAATGCTTTGAAAAATCGATTCCAACCCTATGTATATCAGAGTAGGAAGGAGATCCAAAATGGTTTTCAATGGCAGAGTTTTCAGAAGTAGATTGTGAAACCTTTCTTCTCATCCATCTCTGGGTGGACTCAAGTCTCCAGTCTTTTAGTAAGCAGGAAGTATGTAAGCTATGAAAAAGTTAATTATTGAGTATTAAATTATTTGACTTAATTCAATATTTTAAAATCTTCAGAGTATGTTGGGGTATCCTCATAAATCAAAGTTAATGCAAATTATCTTCAGAAACCTACTATCAAGGTGAGCCTGACCCAAGTTTTCTGGACATGTGCTAGGAAATCTACAAATACCTCACTAAAGCCAAGTCCTCACTGAAAACTCCTCTGTGACAAGTAAATAAAATGGTTTTATCAAAAACCCAATACAGGGCCACTATGAGACTTGATGGGACTTAATAACAACAACATTGTCATTATTACTTCTGAAATTGGTTGTCAAGTACATTTTTAATCATATACTTATATTTTAAGCAGTTTAATGAACTTAAGATAATTTAATGTATTAACTCATGAAACTTCAATTAAGTTCTCAATTAGTATTTAAGTATTTGGGAAGATCCAATTTGTTACATTCATACTCTCAGTTTATTGATTGTATACGTAGGTTGTAAATATTTAGAAGAATATTGATGGTTTAAAGATGGCCAATTCCCTGATTTTATTTGAAACCATACCTCCAGATAAACATTAGGAATTGACTGAAAACAGTTTTGAAATTTCATCTTCAGTCTTACCAAAAGGTAAAAGAAAAAGATAATTACTTTAAGAAACAGACTATAGTTCTCAATCCATGATATAGTGATATGGTCAACACAGATAGGAGTAATAGAAAAACAAACTTAAATATATCTTAACAAAGACATAAAATTATTTTAATGTGATTTTATATGGATGGCATACTCATTTTTGTTCGTAACTCTAAACTCCATTAATGACATTCTTATTTATCTTTGATGATCTTAAAAATCCAATTTTTTCTCTTTGATATACTTTACATATGATATTTTAAGTCACAGTATGTATTTCTATGACACAATTCCACTCTTTTATCACTGGGGGTCTAAATTCCAAAATCATTTATAATTTCTCCTTTTCTATCAACTATCATGGTAGTCATCATATCTGGACTTGTATTCATTCATTGTTTGCATTTAGTTCCATAATCAATGTCAATACCCAAGTTTAGACATACTCTATTAGTTCCAAGTCTAACATTGGACTGCCAAAGCTCCCACCTCCCTTCTAGTCAACCATGTGTGGCATTACAAATGGATTGTCCTTTGAAACAATTTTATGCATCTCATTCCATGCTAAAAATCATGGATCCCTTTCTTAATGTATCTGATTAAAACTAATAGGTTTACTTATTTAGTTTATCAATAAAGAATTATTGTCTTCTATCATCCTTTGCTTTCCTCATTACTATCTTCTCCTTGAAGATATTATATGTATTCCAGCACTTGTGCCTTTACTCAGGCCATGTAAATACCTGCTTAATTCCATACTCTTAGAACATTACAAGCCTCATCTTGTTGTTGTTGCTGTTTGGTGCCGTTATGTCAGCTCTAAATCACAGGGATCATAAGCACAACAGAATGAAACACTACCCAGTCCTGTAGCATCCCCACAATTGTTGTTACACTTAAGCCCACTGCTGCTGCCACGGTGCCAATCCATCTCATTGGGCCTCTTCCACTTTTTTGCTGACCTTCCATTTTACCAAGCATAATGTCCTTCTCTATGGACCAACCCCTTTGATAACATGTCCAAAATATCAGACACAAAGTCTTGCCATCCTAGCTTCTAAGGAGTATTTTTTGAACAAAGAGAAAAATCAGATTTGTTTGTTCTTCTGACAGTTCATGGTATTTTCAATATTCTTCTCCAAAACCATAACTCTAATGCATCAATTTTTCTATGGTCTTCCTTATTAATTGTCCAACTTTCACATGCATATGAGGATATTGAAAATACCACTGCTTGGATCTGGTACTCCTTTGTTTTCAAAATGATTTTTGCTCTTGAACACTTTAGAGTCTTGTGCAGCAGATTTGCCTGATGCAATACGTCCTTTGCTTTGTGATCGCTGCTTCCATGAGTGTTGCTTGTGGATTCAAACAAAGTGAAATCTTAGACCATTTAAAACTTTTTTCCATTTTTCTTGATGTTATTTTATTGACCCACTTGTAAGGATGTTTGTTTTCTTTACATTGAGGTGCACTACATACTGAAGGTTGCATTCATTGTTCTCCATCTGTATTTTAAGTTTTCTTTACTTCCAGCATGAGAGGTTATCATCTGCATACCACCAGTTGTTAATGAGTCTTCTTCAAATCATGAAGCCATGTTCTTCTTCATATAATCCAGCTTCTAAGTTTATTTGCTCAGCATACACTTTGAATAAGTATGGTGAAAGAATGTAACCCTGGAGCACACCTTTCCTGATTTTAACCATTCAGTATCTCCTTGTTTTATTTGAACCATTGCCTCTTGATCTATGTACAGGTTCTTCATAAACACAATTAAGTATTCTGGAATATCCATTCTTCTCAATGTTATCCATAGATTGCCACAATCCACACAGTCAAAAGCCTTTGCATATAGTCAATAAAACACAAATAAACATCTCACTGGTGTCCTCTGTTTTCAGAAAAGATCCATCTGACGTCAGCAATGATATTGTAAGGCCTCTTCTGATCCAGCTTGAATTTCTTCTAGATCCTTGTCAATGTACTTGTTGCAGTCATCCTTAAATAATCTTCAGCAAAATTGTATTTGTGTGTGATATTAATGATACTGTTCAATGATTTCTGAATTCTATTTGGTCACTTCTCTTTGAAATGGGCATAAATATGGATTTCTTTCAATCTGTTGGCCAGGTAGATGTCTTCCACATTTCTTGACAAAGATGAGTGAGTGCCTCCAGTGCTGCATCAGTTTGATAAAAGATTTCAACTTGTATTCTGTCAATTCCTGGAAACTTGTTTTTCACCACTGCCTTCAATGTACCTTGGAGTACCTTTAGGGCCATCAGTTCTGGATCATATGCTACCTCTTGAAATGGTTGAATACTGACCGTTTCTTTATGGTGCAGTGATTGGGTATACCTTTTTTTTTTTTTTTTTTTTGATGCTTTCTGCATCATTCAGTATTTTGCCCAGAGAATCCTTCAATATTGCAAGCTGAGGTTTGATTTTTTTTTTTTTCTTCTTCAGTTCTTTTAGCATGAGAAATGCTGAGTATGTTCTTCCCTTTTGGTTTTCTTACTGCAGGTCTTTACACATTTTATATATTGTTTGATTTTGTCTTCTCAAGCTGCCTTTTGAAATTTTCTGTTCAACTCTTTTACTGTCTCATTTTTTTCATTTGCTTTATATACTTAAGAACATATTTCAGAATCTCTTCTGGCATCCATTTTGACCTTTTCTCTCTTTCTTGTCTTTTGAATGACCTTTTGTTTTCTTCTTGTAGGATAGTCTTGATATCAGTCCACAACTCACCTGGTATTCGGCCATTATTATCCAATGTAGCAAATCGATTCTAGAGCTGTTCTCCACATTCAGGTGAGATACATTCAAGGTTGTATTTTGGCTCTCGTGAAGTTATTTAATTTGCTTCAGCTTCATCCTGAACTTCTTGTAGGAGCAATTGATGGCCTATCCCACAGTCGGCCCTAGTCTTGTTTTGGCTAAGGATATTAAACTTTTCCTATAGGCATAGTCAATTTGATCTCTGCGTATTACACCAGGTGATATCCATGCCTATGTTATTGTTACTAAGTGTCATGGAGTCAGTTTTTACTCATAGTCATCCTGTATAGGGTTTCCAAGGAGGAGCATGTGTATTTGAACCTCCAACCTTACAATTAGCAGCTTAGTGATTATGCTAGAGTGCCACACCAACACTCTGAGGTCCATGTGTATAGTCACCTTTTATATGTTTTTTTTTTTTAATGGTATTTAAAATGACTAAAATGACTAAGCCATTGATCTTACAAAATTCTATCATAAAATCCCCATAGCTGAAATCATTTAGCTTCTTCATTAGCCTCTAGGTCCATGACAGTTGAAACACAGGATCTGGAGATCAGTATTGCTGAATTACATTTGGTTTCATACTAATTTTGTGAGCCAGTAATATTATAACATATACACATATATAATCCACAAAAGTGAGTTTGGGAAATGTAGGGTTAACCAAAGTCAAATAATTATCTTTGTCTTTTCTGTGGCTTGTACATATGTTTCTAGGACTGTATCATACCATGTATGGAGAAGCACAGAATATATGTTTTTGTTGTTGCAATATGAGTCAGTTCCAACTCTTATTGACCTTATATAGGATTTCTGAAGAGCAACTGATGGATTTGAGCTGCCAAACTTGTGGCAAGCAGTCCAGTGTTTAACCTACAGTGCCCCACCAGGACTGCAGAGAATGTATGAGAATTCTGAATTTGAAAATGCCCCTTCTTACACTTCAGCATCAGTGGTGGTGGTTTTATTTTATGATCCTGGGCATTTGCACTTACCCTGAAGCTCTGAATGCACCACAGAGTTGGGTTTTTTAATTGAGTTTTGTTCTAATGCCCTTTTCCAAGAAAGTAAGTCTTCTGGGAATATCAATCATTCTGGTTGTGTCCCTGGTTCTTCTTGTTGTTGTTGTAATGTGCCGTGGAGTCAGTTCCGACCCATAGCGACCCTGTACAGGGTTTCCGAGGCTGCAAAGCTTTCTCTCACGGAACAGCTGGTAGTTTTGAACTGCTGACCATGAGGTCCACAGCCCAATTCATACCCACTATGCTACCAGAGCTCCTTGTGTCCCTGGTACATGCTTCTTAAAGTTCCTGATATTGGCCACTCATCTATGGAAACCTTTTTTAATGACTACCATTAGAATTCTGACACTGTATCCCCTCCTACTTTTGCCTTATAGTGCCTAACCCCAATCATTCACTTTTCAAATGTTACAGTTGCAAATTTAGCTTTATCCAGCTCAGGTTTTAAAAAAATAAGACCCCTTGTGGCACAATGGGAAAAGCACACAACTGCTAATCCAAGATTCGAAGTTTGAACTCACCAGCCACTCTATGGAAGAAAAGACCTAATGCTCCCATAAAATTTAGAGCCCAGGAAACTCTGTGGGCAGTTTGACTCTGTTTTATAGGGTCTCTAGTAGTGGAAATCCACTCAACTGACACACAAGACCCTATTATTAAATGAGTACATGAAGGAGGTTACTCATGAATCTACTCAGGCAAGAAAGAGGATAGCAACTGTCTATTACAGCTCTGACAAGATTTTGTAAACTACCATTTATATGAAGCAAACAACCAGGTGCACCATAGTACCTATATTCACCACTTGGTGACTTAGCAAATATTAAGATATGAATGGGTAGTTTAAGCTCTCCTAAAGGAGCTCTTTCTACTCCCGTAAAGATTTACACCCTCGGAAACCCTGTACAGGGTCGCTATGGGTCGGAACCGACTCGACGGCACTTAACAACAACAACAAAGGAGC
>NW_006408533.1:26605279-26607128 GCF_000296735.1 Chrysochloris asiatica | reverse complement strand
TGATGACATGGAGCTTTTCCATCGTCTCTTTCCTCAAATGTAGTCAATTTGATTTCTGTGTATTCTATCTGATGAGTTACATGTGTATAATCGCGAACCGGAAGGTCAGCAGTTCGAAACTACCAGCTGCTCCGTGGGAGAAAGATGAGGCTATCTGCTCCTGTAAAGATTTACAGCCTCAGAAACCCTATTCAGGGTCGCTATGGGTCGAAACCAACTCGACGGCACTTAACAACAACAACAACAACAATCATCTCTTATGCTGTCTAAAGAAGGTATTTGAAATAAACAATCATTGATTTTCACGAAATTCTACCATGTGTTCTCCAGCATTATTTCTATCACCAAAGCCATATTTTCCAACTACTGATCCTTCCTCTTTGTTCCCAACCTTTGCATTCCAAATACCAGTAATGATCAATACATCTTGACTGCATGTTTCATCAATTTCAGATTGAAGAAGGTGGTAGAATTCTTCTATTTCATTCACTGGCTTTAGTGGGTGGTGCATAAATTTAAATAATAATGGTATTAACTGGTCTTCCCTGTAAGCACATGGATATTTTCCTATTACAGGCAGCATTGTACCTCATGACTGATCTGCATGTGTTCTTTTTGACAATGAATGCAACACCATTCCTCTTCAATTTGTCATTCCCGGCATAGTAAATCATGTGGTTGTCAGATTCAAAATGGTCAATACCAGTCCATGTTAGCTCACCAATGCCTAAGATATGGATGTTTCTGCTTTCCATTTCATTTTTGACAATTTCTAATTTACTTAGATTCATACTTCGTACATTCCAAGTTCTGATTATTAATGGATGTTTACAGCTGTTTCTCTTCATTTTGAGTTGTGCCCATCAGCAAATGAAGGTCCCACGGGCTTTACTCCGTTCATCACCACAGTCAACTCTATTTTGAGAAGGCAGCTCTTCCCTGGTCTCATTTTGAGTGCCTTCCAACCCGAGGGACTCATTTTCAGGCACTATTAATGATAGTGGTTTTCTGCTATTCATAAGGTTTTCAGTGATTAAATAATCAGAAGTAGTTCGTCACTCCTTCTTCCTAGTCTGTCATCATCTTGAAGTTTATCTGAACCCTGTCTACCATGGGTGACCCTGCTGGTATTTAAAATACCCGTGGCATAACTCCCAGAATCACAGCAACTCACAAGCCATGATAGTAAGACAAACTGACAGATGAGTGGTGGGAAATATAGCAAGGGTTCAAAATATTTGTTTATATGCCTTGCCTCTATATTATTTAATCTACTTTACAAAACAAATTTTGCTGAAGTATTTTGTGAAAAGAAAGAGTATTTTCCAATACTCTTTGGAAATATACTGTGAATAGTGACAGTTCTCCATTATTTTAATACTTCGCTTCTTAATTATACTGCTTTTAAAAAGATATATGAGGTCCTGATGTGGCACTGGGGGATAAAGTTCTAGACTGAAAAGTCAGTTTAAACCACAATGACAGTGGTTCAAACTCACCAGCCACTCCTTGGATATCGTATATAGGGGCACTATGAGTTGGAACCAACTTGACAGCACTTAACAACATCATTAAAAAGAGCATTTCAAGATCTGTCTTGAAGTGTAATGCTGCCTGTGATAGGACAGTATCCCTACACCTAAAAGAAAGATAAGTTAATATGATTATTTTTTAATTTATTCACCAACCACTAACATTAATGATTAAGAAACTGAAGAATTCTGCCAGTTTCTACAGTTTGAACCTGATCAAACATGCAATCATGATGCGTTGATAATTACTAATGATGGGAATGTAAAAGTTGGAAACAAAGAGAAAGGATCAATAATTGGAAAATGTGGCCTTGGTA